>NW_017731363.1:3799616-3831165 GCF_001890085.2 Hipposideros armiger
TTAGCTGTGGAGGGCAGTGTCACTGGCCCTCATATGTGGGATCCGAACTGGGGCCCTCTGGCGTCCCAAGCCAGTTCTTAACCATCGCGCCACTCTGCCGACCCTTGGCTTTCCCTTCTTAAAACTTGGATTATTTATATTTGAAACTAAAGAAAATATGATTTCTTACTTAATCTGCCATACGTAATTTGACTTAAGGCATTAGATATTGGGGTATACATATAATGCTGCTTTGGCAGTACCTAGATTTTTGTGTATAGCCTCCATTTATTAATAACAGTGACATCCTAAAGACTGGTAAACTCAGATCCTAGAAGAGAACTAAACCTGTAAGTAAATGGGAAAAAAGCTTTGAGGGGAATAGCTCTCATAAAGCCCCATATATAGGGTACAAATAGATTCAAGTAAATAATACATTAGTGCTTAACACAATTTTAGCTACTAGGTGTGATCAAACAATACGGTGAATGTTTAAATTTAAAAAATTTATTATAACAAAAGACACATTGCGGGCTGGCCAAGTGGTGCGTTGGTTAAGAGTTGGCTTGGGACACCAGCTCTGAGCAGCAGGGCCCCGGTTCGGATCCCACATATGAGGGCCAGTGACACTGTCCTCTACAGCTAAGATGGTGAACAATAGCTCAACCTGGAGCTGGGCTGCTGTGGGTCGCCGGCGACGGTGTAGGCTGCAGCCCCTACTGCAGTGGGTTGCCATGGGCTACCGTGAGCTACCGTGAGTGGCTAGCAGCCAGCGTGAGCTGCCGTGAGCGGCTGTCCAATGGCTGGCGAGCGACCGCCTCACCCGGGAAGAGCGCAATGATGGTGCCAAATTGGGCCAGTGAAGCAGCGTCCTCCACAACTAGACTGAAGAACAAAAGGACAGCAACTTGTTTGTTTCCCTTTCCCCGATTCCCCAACACTGTTCCCCTCTCCTGATTCCCCAATAAAATCTTTAAAAAAATAAAAGACACATTGCCATTAATCTCCCTCAAAATACTCCCCCTCGCTTCGAACACACTTATCCCATAATTCTTGCCACTTGCTGAAGCAGTTCTGGAAGTCCTCTTTCGTGAGTGCCTTTAGTTGCGCTGTCGTGGTTGCCTCAATGTCCTGAATGATTTTGACTTTGGGGAAGAGCCAGAAGTCGCGCACTGCCATAACCGGTAAATAAGGTGGATGAGAACACACCGTAATGTTTTTATTTGACAGAAATTGTCATACCCGACGCGATGTGTGACACGGAGTGTTGTCATGATGGAAGATGATTTATGGCACACTTTAAAACACAACTTCTCTCAACTGTAGCTCACACCCGACTGATTACACCGAACAAGTTAAAACACACTGTTACTAAGTCCACACTGTTACGAAGGTTCAACACGCTGCTTCCCGTATTGAAGATCCCTGCCTTTCCGTTGGATGGCACTCAGCAGCGGCATTCACTGTATTTTCTGATCACAGCGGAAAGGCTCCATGTCACACATCACCCCTGGTACAGCAATTTCTGTCAATTAAAAATATTACAGTGTGTCCTCATCCACCTTATTCATTGGATCTGACACTGTGTGACGTCTGGCTCTTCCCCAAAGTCAAAATGACCATGAAAGGAAAATGTTTCGAATTGATTCAGGACACTGAGGCAGCCACGACAGTGCAACTAAAGACGCTCATGAAAGAGGACTTCCAGAACTGCTTCAGAAAGTGGCAAGAACGATCGGATGAGTGTGTTCAAAGGGAGGGGGAGTATTTTGAGGGGAACTAATGGCAATGTGTCTTTTACTGTAATACATTTTTTTAATTAAACATTCGCTGTATTTGATAACACCTTGTATTAGAAATTGTGACTATGCAGTCAGAGATTAAATAGTATTCAGTGTTTGTATTTTACAAAGAAACAGAAGTCAATAGTACATTTTAATAGACTGAACTTAAAAATGGATAAGTAATAACTTTCTGACATTTAGAGAGCAAAAAGATAACTAACTAGAAAATAAATTTCTTGGGAACATTTTATTCCCTAAGTGAGATATTATCAGATATGTGCACTGTATTAAGGTTTATTAAGCCATTCATGTTCAAAATATACCTGGATATGAATAGATTTCAACTTAGTGTATGCTACCAAAATTGTTATTAAACTGAAGGTTTTTTTAGCATACATTTATTCACTTGTGTTCTGAATTTTTACTTGGATATCCGTAATTCCTTTTTTTAGCCTCTTTTTTTTCCATGTGGTGCTTTTTAATTCCTTGAATACACAAATGTGCTTTAAATCATGAATCTGTTCAAAACATTTTGGAAATAATATTAAAATGTATTTCTTCAGTTGCCAAGATAGTCTTTCCCTTTGCTTTTCAGAGCTCCCTATGGAAAGTCTGTAGATATGTGGTCAGTGGGCTGTATTCTTGGGGAGCTTAGCGACGGACAGCCTTTATTTCCTGGAGAAAGCGAAATTGACCAACTTTTTACTATTCAGAAGGTGCTAGGACCACTTCCATCTGAACAGATGAAGCTCTTCTACAGTAATCCTCGCTTCCATGGGCTCCGGGTAAGAGGCTTTGCTAAAACCTAAAATGGAATCAATACAGCAGCATTGAAATCATTATTCATTACACAATGGAATGCTAAGCTATTCCCTTTCCGATTATAATGTTTATAATCCCCATTATAATATTTTATTTTTGAATCTTATATAGTATTTGTGAATTTTAAAAAGTGATCTGAATTTGAAAGTGGGAGCTGCTAATGTTTTTCCTAATTTGTAAGTTCCAATTTTCCCATCTTTTCTAGTGCATGCATTATTAGATTCTAAACTTGGGTTATCTCAGAATGTTTCATTATCCAAAATAGTCAGCATTCCCAAAAGATATAAAAATGGATAAACGGCTGTTGCTTATTTGCGCAAATATATTTGTAGTAATTTGAGGAAGACTATGAATACTTGCATTCTGCCGATTTAAAGGTGCTGTTCTAGCAGCTATTTCTTGTTTGTCTGTTGACAGTGAAACATCAGATCTTTTCAAACTAGTATATTGTCTTGGGCAGCCTTTTCTAGACTTGCTAACTTTGTACAAAACCTGTCTTCAGGGAATATACTAAAAAGGGCCTTAAAATATAAACTTGTCCCCAAATGAGGGACAACCAGCTTGCATAGGCATCTTATTGGAGTGGCCAGTTACAGTCTGTTTCTCTCTTCCATCTACCCCCAAAGCTTTTTTTTTTTTTAAGTTTTCAACTACCCTGCTTGAGCCAGCATGCCAATTGGTGGCTATTGTGGGAACTATAAAATAAACGCACCACCACTTCCTTTCTTTCTCTTAAATGTATGATTCTCAAGCCATGTTTTCGTAACGTTTGCAAAGCACTTTGTTTCTTCCTTTGACTTTCTGGACCTCAGTTCATTTCACTGTGAAGAGTATCCCTCCTCACACAATACCCGCCCCTGAATGTGGAGGACGAGGACGTGAGTGAACAGCAGTGCATCCAGTTCCCCTCTCATCTCCTTCCTGCTTTCTCTCTTCCAAATCTACGTTACCCCAGCAGGTTTCTCCTGTGTCCTTTTATTATTGCTTTTGCTAGGCAAAAATTAGCCAGATCATGACCATTAATTAGCATGCAAATAGTTCAACAGTTATTGAGCAATTGTCATACTAGATGCTGAAAATATAATAGATAGGACTCATCCTCAGTCTAGCAGAAAGGAAAATCTATTGAGAAATAAAGTTGAGCATAATTCATGAATTCCTGTTTTACTGAGACTGCACCCACATTCCTCCTCATAGCCTGCGAGACTGCCCAGTCCAGGCCCTTCTAGCTCCATGACCTCGGCTCGGACCTCTCTCTATTCCCCTCCCTCTCCAGACTCTCACCACACTTGCCTTCCTTTTTCTTTGGCTTTCATTAACTTTCCAATGTTTTTCCAACTTCGTGGAGGTGAGACTTGCGACTCGTCTAGTAAGGCATTTCCCTTGTGGGACCCCTTCTCGTTTTGTAAATCTCAGCTCCAAGAATGCACACTGTCTCAGAACCCCTCCTCAACATACCAGCCCCATCTCCTAATTTTCTTTCATAGCACCCTTTTTTTCCATCATAGCACTTATAGTATGTACTTATTGTGTTTATTTGTTTACTTGTTAATTATTAACTGTCTAGTTTTCAACTACTTGAATATAAGCTCCCCAAAAGGCAGAAGTCATCTGTTTTATCGCTGTATTTCCAGCATCTAACACAGAGCCCAGCACACCTACTAGGGACTCAGTGAATATTGAGCATTTGAATGAGTGCTTGAATCAACCTGTGTCGTCCTCACTCGAGCTCAGCTATATTTCCCTCTCTTCATCTCTAATGCTTCTTTCACACTTAGCACCTTTTACCTGAACTATTGACAACTGCTCCCAACCTGATCTCTCCAACTTTCTCTCTTCACTTCAGTCTTTTCACATTGCCTTCAGAATGCTCTTCCCTCCAACTGCACATTTAATTCTAAATCCTTTGTGCTTAAAAGCCCCTACAGGATTGCTGGTTAAGTTTAAACTCCTTAGGGTGGCAGTAAGAACTCCTTGCTCCTAGCCCCCCAGCCTTTCCTCATCCCCTTCCCCCCTACTCTGCAGCCCCATTGACCTTCTCACCATTTCCTTGAGACGTTGCTTCTACAGTGCTGTATTTTCATTTCTGTACTACACCCAGTCCTCGTCCCCCGTCAGATGTCCTCTGTCCTTGAAGCCCTTCTAGGCTCCTCCAAGGGAATTGACAACTCCCCCTTCTGTTCTCCTGGAGCACTGTGGTCCTCTCTCTTGCAGCACTCACTGCCATCTCCTTTAAATAGCTGTTTGCAAAATATGTCTGCTCTGTACTAATGAATTCCTTGAGGATATGAGCTGTCATGTTCACCATTATATTGGCAGCAGACCTACAGTCATGCCTACTAGGTTGAATGGTATTAAGTGATTGAATATTTGACCTCAGGATTTTAACACTAACTGCTAGCACATCAAGCTTGGCCTGCTGGCTGCCTTGTGCTTTGGTTAGAGGCTCCATGCTGGATTATCTGAACTGAATGTAAACAAGTCTGTCATGGTACCAGGCCTTAATAACTTACAAACTAGCTGAAGAGTGAAAATGTTTGTGCGTAAACTGATTAGAAAACAATACAATTTCTAGTACAGCGTGGTATGTAATAAAGTACCACATCCTTTACTACATTGTACTGTTTTCTAATACATCTCAATATGATGGAAACCATGAGAGTGTGCAACATTCTGGAAAGCTAGAAATCCTATTTGGCTAGATTCACTAGAGAACAATTTATGGAGGATTTGAAATTTGAAATGGATATTGAAGAATGAGTAGCGTTTGGATCAGATAAGCCACGCGAATGCTGTCTTTCCCTCATTTGTCTATATCAGCGGTTCTCAACCTTTCACAGGGGTCGCCTAAGACCATCGGAAAACACATATTTTCGATGGTCTTAGGAACCGAGACACCGCTCCCCTATCGGTCTCCAGGCCCACATGCAGATACGCCCACATACGAGTATCCGAGTGTCCGGCGACCCCTGTGAAAGGGCCGTTCGACCCCCAAAGGGGTCGCGACCCACAGGTTGAGAACCACTGGTCTATATGGTCCTGTCTGTTCACAGACCTCCTCACTAAACAGTTATCTGTAAATGCTAGAGAGCACATGACAACGCTGCTTATAAATAGCCTGCAGAGAATTGCTGCTTCTGTGACACTTGCACTTTTATAGACCTTAATATTTTTACATTTTAGTCTGAAGGTGTTTGTGGTGTTTTAACTAAACGAGTTTAATCTTTTGGAGGTTTAACAACATCTTTTGAGGAAAAATCTTCCTTTATCATTTCACTTGAGAATGCCTGTGACAGATAGCTAAGCACGTAGGGCTGTAACCCGCAGCTGCCACGAAACATGGGCTCACCAGTAACCAGTCCAGTGTCATTTGCATTTTGAGCGTTATGTAGAGATTGGAAAATGAACAAGGTGTTGCTCTAATGGTGTGCATTATTTTGAAAAAGTAACAATTGCTGGCCCATAGTATAGGGCTTAGACTCTGGAGTTAGACGGCTGGGGTTCAAAATCTGGCTCCATATTTACTACTTGAATGACCTTAGGCAAGCTTCTTGTGTCCCTGTGTCTTCATGTATAAAATGATGGTAACAGAAGTTCCACCTGATGGGTTTGTTGTGAAGATTTAATGTTCTATCTAAGATACCCAGACCAGTGCCTGACATATAGTAAGTGCTCAGTATAGAGACACTCTCATTGTATAGCATTGGCGGAGGGAGGGAGGGACTCTCTGATTGGGGTATGCTTTGAACTTCTATGCTTGAGTTTTGGTTATTTGTTGAATTATCTCATATTAGAATAGTAGCTTTCATTCAAAAACACAATTTTTTTTTTTTTTTTGCTGAGCCATCCTGCCACCTGTTGGCAGCTCAGCTTAGGCCGGGGAATCGAACCGGCAACCCTGTTGCTCAGAGCTCTCACTCTTGAGCGAGCGCTTAACCAACTGAGCTACTTGACCAGCCCTACAAATTAATTTTTTTAAGTTCGGAGTTTTGTCATTTTTGTATCACAATATTTCTAATACCTTTTGACTTTGCACATTAATTTTCTTATCAAGGAGATGTTACTTCTGAGGGAAAAAAGGAAGGAGAATCTGGTGACATAAGATAGACCTCATAGCCAAATAGTCATTAAAATGTACCAGTGTAGAGTCTTTTATCACAGCATGACAAGATCTCTCTCTCTGAGCTGATATTTAACACTTTTAACAACACCCGAAGGAACCTCTCTTCCTTCCTCAGGAGAGGCGCCTAGGTTTGGAAAGAGTGGATTTGGACCACAGACTTGGAAGCAAATACTAGTTTTGCTTTATAATTATGTGACTTGCCTCAAACCAGTTATTTGAACTTTCTGATTGTCATCTTCCTCATCTGTAAAATAAGAAGAATTGCTAACATGCCTCGTGTAGCATCACTTCCCTCCGAAAGCACTTGGAGATTTGCTTGTGTGTCTGTGTTAAGCTCAAGGTATTCCTTCTACATCCTTTGTCTAGAAGGTGCTGTCCTACTTTTCTCTGCCCTTATATTTTTCTTAACTTTTAAAACCTAGTTCAAATATTGTCTGTGGATTCTTTCTTCTATAGCGGCAAACCACCTTTGTCTCCTTTCTCTAAGCTTCAAGTAGAATTTACGGCTGCACAGTTTAGTACTGATTGCTTTCCCAACCCAAATGCAGTGCTTGGGTGCCAGGTTTAGGTCTTGCCCATATTCTGTCTCTCTTGCTGTACCTGACAGTGTGGGGGATGAGGTCATAATCACTCCCTAAATGCCTTGTTTGAATTTCCCCACAGACCAGTCCTCCCATCCACTTAGCATGTTTAGGGATTTCAGTATTTTGAAATGCTCTTCTGTTGGTATAAAGGAAATAGATATTAAAAGCAAAGTAGCCCTCCCATTGGGAGGGAGTTCCTTCATGGCATTGGGCTGTGAGACTTCACCATCCGCTTAGATATTGTGAAATGTGAGTTGGCAGAGGGAAGGACAGAGCATCTAAATAAACTTGACCTTTTCCCCTCATTTTATGTAAAAATGCGTTTGTTAATGTAGGAGCCTGTTGGCGTTCTGTTCAAACATACATAAAGGAAGGAACTGAAAACCGGTCATTAAAAGAGTGTATTAAAAGCAGTAATAGAACATGTGTCTGAATTTACTCTTTCTACTTCTGTGGCCTTTCAGGTACTGGTCTCTGTGCCTTTTTTTCTGTTTTTACTTCTTTTAGTTTCAGGAGTAAATGAGATATTGTGAAAAAAGACTTAAGAATTGACTGTATAAACAGACAAATTCTGGATAAATTGTATAAATACAGTTTCAAATTTTTATATTTTAGATTGTTTTACATGCTTCAGTATTGTCTGACTAGATTTAAGTATCATCTTTCATCCGTGAGGTTTTCTGTTATTAAATGCCCACCGAATTTTACTAATCCACACCTCAAATCCATAGACTCCCAAAGTAACATACATGTAAAATAAATGTGATCTGCTTGGCACCAAGGCAATAACTCCCATTCGTCCGCTACGTTCTCCAGCACTCACAGCTTATGCACACCCATCCCCTTCTCCATGTGCTAACAGTCCTGTCTTGTTCTTACAGTTTCCAGCTGTTAACCACCCGCAGTCATTGGAGAGAAGATACCTTGGAATTTTGAACAGCATTTTACTTGACTTAATGAAGGTAGGACAAGTTGACATCTGTATAATATGTCTTCTGTTAATAGATGTATAAGGATGAAAAATGGGGGACTATGTCACGTTAAAAAGCATGTCATTTGTTTAAAATTGCAGCAGTATCTGGTATTGTAACATTCCATCTAGACAGGACTATGAGACACCTAAGTTACGTTCCTAAAATGGACAGAATAATAATCCAAATAAGCAATAATGAAATTTATTCAGCACTCAAGAGGTGCTCAGGCATAAGGTTTTAAAACAAATCTTAAAATGAATGTTGAAAGAAAAGAGATTCTAACATTTTTTACATGCAATTTAGGGCCTCCCATAAGATTATTTTACCAGTGAGCCTGATTCTGCTCTTTTTCTTACTTGGCACCTTCTCTCCCGGCCACGTGGGCTCTTTCTGGCTCTTCTTTTGTTTGACACAGGTACTTGATGTATTGTGTCTATTGTTCCTGAATGTTCTCTTGTTCCTAGTGCCCTGGCCAGGGGGTCTTCCTGCTCTGGACTACTGAAACACACACGCCCCCCCCTCACCGTTTTTGGGTTTTTTTTATTCATGCTTTTCTTCCCCAGTAGAAGGTCTTCCTCCTCTGAACTACTGAAAAACGTTCTCACAGTTTTTTATTCATGCTTTTCTTCCCCAGTAGACAGTGAGTCATCCCTTTGAGTGAGAACTTTTTTCCCCCCATATTTCTCCAGCTTTCATTGCAGCCAGCCAGCTAGTGCATAAGCAAGTGCTGAATTTTTGATAATAGACATTCAGAAACCACTTGGTAATGGATCGGGTTCCTTTTATACCCATTCAGACAACCATCAGAATCCGAGGAGGTTACACTGTGCAGAGCCTTTAAAGGTATACTTGGCACAGTTGGAATTGCTAAGCAGGGCTCTCAGAACTTTGCTGCCCTTTAAACTATGTTAATCAGTGCTCCCCGGAGCACTGTAAATAGGTGTGGGGGAGAGGGGCGTGGCCTTTGGGAAAGGCCGCATAGCAGAAAGCCTTTCATAGATTTTATTCATTATATTCTATTCACAATATTCATTAATGTGTAAAGGGTTTCAGAAATCCCACAGCAAAGAAGCATTTCTGTCTCACCCAACATTTCCCAAATTTAATTAAATACTGAATACTTTTTGTAAAAAATAAAACTCTACAGCCCTAGTGTTCTTCTAAACACAGGTTTCAAGCTGCTATTAAAAAAAGAACCCTCAAGGCTTTTTCAGGTTAATTGGGCATAAATTATCTCTTGAATCAGTTGGGTTTTGTCAATATGTTCTTTCATGCAATCAATATTTATTTATCAGGGTCTTAATTATTTGATAACTTTTAAAATGTAAATAGAATAAAGTAGCAGAACTGAATTAAATGCAATTTCATGTTTTCCGCCTTTTGTCTTTTTTACTTAAAAATAATTGAACTTTTTTGTTAAATCATTGCCAAATGTAATTACCAAGCATCAGTGTGGTACCTGGTAAAATCTAGCACAGATAAAAATACAAAGATAACCTGAATCTTTCTGCATTTATACCAGTCTGAAAGTTAAACAGGCTAATTCCTATTAATTTAATATATTTACCCTCAAATTTCTTTAACATTAAAGAACCATTTTTAATGAAATATATATTCATAAAAATATACATATTATGTGTACATCTCAGTAAATTTTTATAATGTAAGCATATCTGTGTAACCCTAGCCAAATTGGGATATAGAAGATTATTAACACCCCAGAAGCCTCCTCAGGACCCTCTCCCAGACTCTACCCTCCACCCCTTCCCACTCCTGGAAACCACAATTGTGACTTCTATCACCACAAATTAGTATTGCCTTGTTATTGTTGAATGTTATTATTGAATAAAGGAATACATAGAATTATTCCTTTCATCTTTTATTGGGTTGTCGGAAAAGTCATGACGCAATTTTGCAACGAAAAACATAGAAAAAATACGTCATGACTTTTCCGACAACCCAATAGTTATTTTTGAAAATAAATTTGAAAAACAATACCATTTATCCTTTCATGAAGAAATATATTCTCCATGCCATTTCCCTAAAGCAGATTTGATAATTTTGTGAATATGTAAATACCTAAAACAGCCATCTCCTTCTGCACGTGTTTTTACGTGTCAGCCATTTTAATGGAGATACATCTCCAGAATTAATCCAAGCCCCTAATAACTTCAATAATAGCTACAGTAATTATATGGGTTCTATTTTAGTAAAAAAAATAATAATAATAATGTGGGGGTTTTTCCCCCCTAAAATACTGATTTTTGAAACTGCTCTGTAAGTTTTATGCTTTCCTCATGAAGACCTCATCCTTCCAAATAATTTGAAAATTAACAGCTGTATTCATAAATATAAAAATAGTTCTTTGTATGTGCAGTAATTTCTACTTTTGATAATCTTAAATCAATTAATGTAACACTTTAATGCTAGTAGATATTTGGCTTCTGAAAGGTTACGTGTACTTCTAATTTAAAGTACTGAGACTGACTTTCCTTTGTTTTAACTAGTATGATGCAGTTGAAACCATTTTTATATTAACTGTTTTAACTGCCAGTGAGACCAAAATCACTTTTATATACCTCCACAGTTTTTGTTTTCTAATAAGAAAGAAGAAAGAATTGAGATAATTTTAGATTTGTGTCTTGAGTCAACATGAATGTAAATCCATTTTCATGTAAGCAGTGGCTTGGGTTTCTGGAATCTTTTGACCCAAAGTGAATGTTTAAGTATATGATAGGATCAGAGTTCAAATTTTCTGTGATGCTAGGTTAAAGGCAATTGTCTACAATTGAATTCTAGCATATTGGGAGCAAATCTAGGTTTACTTTCAGTGTTCAACAGTGGATCACAAAGAGATTAAATGTTGGCAAAACCAATGAGCGTGAGCTAGAGATGGATTTAGGAATGCTTGAATTTTACCCTTCTTCCTTTATCTGAAGGAAAATATCACTCATTCAAATAGCAAGTTCAGTGTGCTCTATTGAGTGGTGTTAGGTTATGTAGGTTTTGTTTATTTGTTTAATTTGTCAATAAAAACCAATCAATTTTAATAATGAGTCATCTTTTAAAATCTTGTCCAGTTAGTAATAAGATAAATATTATTAAAAGAAAACATTTTAGTTGTTAAAAATCTAATATGTGCATAAAAGGGTTAGTACCTTAATGAATAAAGACCACTTACAAACAAATTAGATACACAAATAGAATAATAAGAAAAGAAGGAATAAAAGTAACTGATGAACATAAAAATGTTCAACCTCACTAGTGATCAAAGATGTGAATTAAGACAGCTGTGAGATATCATTTTTTAAATGTCCAATTTACAAATACCAAAAAGAAAAACACCTGTTGTTGACTTGGGTGCCAGGAAATTGGTAGACTCTCAATTGCTGAGAGGACTGTCATTTGAGACAAACTTCCTAGGGGGTAATTTGACAACACTTAGAAAATAATCATAAAAGTTTGCATACCTACTAGTTTCATCTCTAGGAGTTTATCCTATGAAAGGAATCATGGATGTATGCAAAGATATCATTTGTTCATCACAGAATTAATTATAATAGTAAAAGGTAGCAGCCATCTAAATGGCCAACAGTAGGAGATTGGTTGACTAAATCATGGCATAGCCATACCACAAACTTCTATATAATCATTTGAAAACCTGTTGCAAGGTTATTTGTTGCAACATTGTTCATAGTAATGAAAGAAGGGAAATAACCGAAATGTTTATCATTAGGGATTAGCTAAAAAAACAACCTAAGGTACATCCATAAAGTTGAAGCTCTTCAGTGAGATAGGATGATCTCTTAAGATCTAATGTCCCGTGGAAATAAAACTAAGTGCAGACCATTGTGTGTATGCTACTATTTGGGTAAAATAAAAGGAGCAGATAGAGACATGTACAGAATATTTTTATGGAAGGATGCACAAGAAACTGATAACATGGGCTGCCTCCAGGGGTGGGGGGCACAGGACAAATTAGAAGAATATATATTCTTTCATGCAAATATATACTTAGTCAAAACAATATTTAAAATGTTGAAATTATGTTATAAAAATGTTTTTGATTAGTAAGTAAAAAGTGCAGGGTACAAAACTTAAAAGAAAATAGGTATGTATGATATTCTAAAGGAGCTGGGACGGCATATGCCCAGAGGACAACAGTGGCAAGATTATGGGTGCTTTAGATAGTCCTTAGAAAAAGCGTTATTTTGTTGTTGTTGTTGTTTTTAGGCTAAACTGTGTTTGCTAGATATTCTGCAATGACTGTGCATTTCTTTTATAAGAAAAAGAAATAAGGTTTTTTATTACAGTTTAAATTTGATTTTGTAATGTTCTTTCCAATCCTAACATTATTTTCTAAGAATTTACTGAAGTTGGACCCAGCTGACAGATACTTGACAGAACAGTGTTTGAATCACCCAACATTTCAAACGCAGAGACTTTTGGATCGCTCCCCTTCAAGGTCAGCAAAAAGAAAGCCTTACCACGTGGAAAGCAGTACTTTGTCTAATAGGTAAATATTCCCTTTTAAGGAAATACAGATGCAGTGCTGGTCTTACAAGTAGGTGGAGGAGGTGGCTGCTTAAATGATGCAATTAGAGAAAAGAAGGAAAGCCCTCTTTATTCAAAAATATCTTCCTTATGCTTATTACATGATTCAGAACCACATTTTAAGAGTTGTGTGGGTCTTTAAAACTTTATCTTTAACAAGTATATCATGGGAACCTGTGCATTCACTGGGAAAGGGTTAGCAACTGAGGAGGGTTCTAGCCTCATGAGCTAGAAGATTCTGTGTAAATGGGACCCAGAGATGATGCCTGGGGGAAAGGTGGGTGAGGGCAAGAGGATTTCTGGAGGGAGAAGAGGATACCAAACACAGGTGGGTGGGAATGCGCTCGGGACAATCTTTGCACCTGAACCAAGTAGGTCTGGCTCTACAGAAGGATCTTGTGTTTTTGTTGCTCTTGTCTTTTAATTATTGAGTTGAGAAGTTATTGTTTCATAAGAATAAGAGTATGGAAATAGTAAAGTCAATTTGGAAGACAGTGATTAAAATTGATGCTTTTTAACATATTGGGTTGTCGGAAAAGTCATGATGCATTTTTGCAACGAAAAACGTAGAAGAATACATCATGACTTTTCCAACAACCCAATACAATTTTTCAGCATAATCTAAAAAAAACAAAACACCTGTTTCCTGGGGAGGGACCCACAAGGGATTGGACCGTAGAATCAGTTTCTGTCCCCAGGACTGCCATTCCCTGATTCTGTTGGCCGCATTTACTGGAGGGCAGTGTGCTTGTCATGGGCTCCCTGCCTGCCTTCGTCTCCCAAGAAGGTGGTCTTGTCATCTGGTGTTGCTTAGACTATGGGAAATAAGAAATAGTTTCTCATCTACTGTTAGAAGAGAAATAGAAAACACTAACTCTAACATGAAGCTTTTGGGATATAAATTTTCTCCAATTTCCCCCCAATTTTCTCTCCATGTAGAACAGTTATTCTTAATCTAATGGAATTTTGAAAGTTCAAGACCTGGTACTTTTTAGATCTGTGAGTGCATTCATAAATTGGCAATAACCATTTATCCGATGTTTTCTCTGCTTAACTGTGATTGTTTTTTACAGCTGTTTACTCTCTTTTAAATGAATAGTTCTGGTATTGTTTCCCTCACATCTTATAAACTACCTGCAGTTTTTAAAGGAGGCCTAGGAGCAATTTCAAATTCTTTTTAACCGAGTTTGTGTTCACTTTGTTGTCTGTTTGCGTGAGATCTTAATCCATCCACTAAGTCGAGAAACAGTGTTCATCTTTTGGCTGCTCCTTGCATTTGGGCTGTTCACATTATTCCTGTCTTATCTGGGATTACCCCAGTCCCGGTGCTTTTGTCTCCTTTCTGTACTGGTCACTTGACTCCTCCAGTTGACGTTTGCAAAGAAAAAGGAGCCCAATGATATCAAGTTCAGTACACTGATTATTGGTTCATTTTGTAGTGATTTGTACAATGCACAGACGACCATGAAATGGGATCTGAGTATTTGTCCTCTAGTGACTCACTTGCGAGAGGTCCCCAGTGGGGATCCAGGACTCTCTTTGGGAACCCTCTTTAATCTATCAAGGAGGATGTGTGTGGTGATGCAGATATGGTTTGTGTGGGTCTTTGAGGAGTCCTCCCAAATCCCTTTTTGAAGCAGATGAGAACAGAAATTATAAGTAAATAAAAATCGCTGGAAAAATTCGTTTTTAGGTCTTGACACTGTGTTGAATACATTAAAGAAAAAGTCCTAAACGGTTTATCTAGAAATGATCTTAGCTCAGTTTACGTGTACCTGGAAATGTCCTTTTCTCCACACTTGTCTATGGTCCATATTCCTCCATGGAAGCCTTTCTTGTTGGGACACTAACTCTACACAGACCATAGCTTCCTTGGACTCCCAGCACCATGGTAGAGTTGGCTGCCAATCACACCCTCCCCTGCCTTGCCCCTGAGACATATTCACACACCGTGTCTTCTGTTGTCCCAGCTCATGTCTCTGTAGGAGAGGCAGTGGACTCTTGGCATTACCTAACCCCTGCCTAAGTTTCCCTCAGACTCATCTGAGGTTCATCTTAGACATGGCGGGATTGTGCTTCAGCCTACCCTTCACTGCTGTCTCACCAGTCCTGCTTTGCTAGACGTCTCCATAAAAGTGTAGCTTTGTATTTTTAATGTTTGCTTTGAAAAGTTATTTTAACTAAACAGATTAGCTGTCTGTCTACCTGTCTTTCTCTTTCCCTTTCCTTTCCTTCCAGCCAACCGTTTAAGAAGAGTTTATATATTAAATCCTCCCTCTTAAGAGGTTGGCAGTTTAACACAGATTCCTTCCAGTTGTGTATCAAAGAGATCTGTGGAATTTTCGAAGCAGTTTTTTATTGCTGTGCTTTGGCAGGGCTCCAGTTTGAAGACACGTTGATACCCTTTCTACGTAGGACTTATGTGCAAAGCTCAATGCCTTCAGATTAATATCAAGACAGAAACTTTTGTGATAGAAGTTTAGACTCTTAGTACATTTATGGGAAACCTAACTCTTTGACAGATGTTTCTACCTTAACTTTCTTGTCTTGCTTTTAATGTTAGAAATTGTATCTTACGTTGTTCTGACTATGTTCTTCCTAACATGTGGGTCTGTGCTTCGCATTGAGAGCAGTGTTTCCAAGAATTCTCAAAAACGCCAGCAGCCGTCTTCACTCTTCTCTCTCCTTTTCTGGCCCTCTTTGGAGCTGTGGACATTTCACAATATCTGCATGTGTTATCTCTGCTATTACTCTTTTTAGGCCTGGCGGAGAAAGGGGAGGAAATAGGGTTATGAGAGCCCAGGGGAGCCAGGCAGGAGAGCCCCCCTGAGGGACCTGTAGTCTGGAGGGACACAGCTATGATCTGAGTCAGGGTGCTCATGCTGGGAAGGGAGCCTGGGTGATGTAGTCTGCGGAGTTGGGCTCCTGAGGCCCAGGATGGGGCAGAGAGGAGTGGAGACTAACCAACACAATCGTATGGATTTATGCATGAGACTATTGGTCTGTCGTTGTTGAGGGTTTTTGAAAGTTGCTAAGACATTTTAGTTACCAAGATATAAGTTGACAGACTACTGTAATGGTGTAAAACCTGCCTTTAGGATTCAGGGACTGTCCCATCCCGTATTCACTTGGGGATAGGCTCTGTTGACATTATTTAACAGAAAGTGAAACTTCTCCTTTCTTTGTAATTTCTTTCTGGGTCTGGGATCTGCCATTTAATTAGTTTGTATTTAAGGGACTCATTTAATGCTGCAATTCTTGTGACCCAACTGCAAGAGATTAGCGAGCACATTTAGGAAGTGGGGCCTTCTACACTGGTACAGGCTTGCTTGGTATCAGATCCTTTTTAACACTCTGAAAGGTAGGAGGAGAGGGAAAGGGCCCTTTGATGCCTGAGCAAGTGGATCCTCGGGGGGAAGTGGGAAGACATAGGTTCCCAGAGTACCATTCTACACGGAAAAAAGTGACTTTTCTCTCAATTAGCGTGTGATGGGAACAAAACTCCCAAGTCAAACCATCTTCAGCAATAACAATATTTGCAAGAAAAATTTCTAAATGCGTAGTAAAAAGGGAATTGTTTTTCATTTAAAAACATTCTCACCTATCTCAAACTACAATTTGATCCTTTAAATAATTACAATAGAATAAAATGACCTTGCTGTGATGACAGTTGCAGCTTTCAAATAGAGGACAAGGTTTTCCTCTGGATTTATATTTCGTATTTTAAACCAAGTAGGAAATGAAGTTTTAAATCCTAAAGAAGACCTCGGTCAGTTTGGAATAATGCCATGTGAAATGGAGAATAAAATTGTGTCCTTTGGAGAGAAATGAACTCTTTAGATCCCTGTGATCCAGTTAGAAACGTATTCCTGTTGAATGTGCAAGGAAGTCCCTGAAGTACCCCGAGTATTGCCACTTCTCTAAAACATAAACATTGATCCTCATGCTTTCCAACAAACCCCACCAGGCAGTTTACGTTTCTTTTTAGTGTCATTTTCTTTTATTGAGTACATTGCTAGAATTCTCATTCTTTGATGGTACAGGCTAAAGACAAAGAGATCCTGGTGTCTGTGTGTATATGCTGTGAGAATGTGCTGCTGAGGTAGGCTGTGAGTTTGACAAATAAAAATGGAGTTCAAGGGACACAGTGGCCTTCAGTCTAAATGTTGCCTTCTGACATTTAAGCAGACAAAAGAGTCATAAAGAGTTTGTCTATAACTCAGCTGTCTTCTTAGCAGGCGTTCTATAACAAACACTCATGTGAGCACCAACATAGCAAAAGCATGTTTTCCCAGATCATCAGTTAGGATCTGTATTGGCAGCCAGTTGGCTGCGCTTTTAAGGATGCCAGAATATTTCATCAGGACCAGTGCTTTGCCTCAGAGAGACTTGACCCGAGGAACTTACTTCTTATGGTTGCTTGTTACTTGTTGACACAAGTTTGAGAGACTTAGTGTTTTCATCTTTGAGATGTTGTAGGTATTTGTTCTCTTTTTTATGATACTTTTGTGTGTCCTATTGAGGAAAACTAATGTACTTTGTTTGATTTTAACATAGAAACCAAGCCAGCAAAAGTACTGCTTTGCAGTCTCACCACAGATCTAACAGTAAGGACATCCAGAACCTCAGTGTGGGTCTGCCCCGGGCTGACGAAGGTCTCCCTGCCAACGAAAGCTTCCTGAACGGAAACCTCGCTGGAGCTACGCTTAGTCCCATGCACACCAAAACCTACCAAGCAAGCAGCCAGCCTGGGTCTGCCAGCAAAGATCTTACCAACAACAACTTACCACACATTCTCAGCCCAAAAGAAGCCAAGTCAAAGACAGAGTTTGATTTCAATATTGACCCAAAGCCTTCAGAAGGCCCGGGCACAAAGTACCTCAAGTCGAGCAGCAGATCACAGCAGAACCGGCACTCGTTTATGGAAAGCTCCCAGAGCAAAGCCGGGACACTGCAGCCCAGTGAAAAGCAGAGTCGGCATAGCTACATCGACACCATTCCCCAGTCCTCTAGGAGTCCCTCCTACCGGACCAAGGCCAAAAGCCACGGAGCGTTGAGTGACTCCAAGTCTGTGAGCAACCTTTCCGAGGCCAGGGCCCAAATTGCAGAGTCCAACACCAGTAGATACTTCCCATCCAGCTGCTTGGACTTGAACTCTCCCACCAGCCCAACCCCCACCAGGCACGGCGACACGAGAACTTTGCTTAGCCCCTTGGGGAGAAATAACCGAAGTGAGGGCACTCTCGACTCACGCCGAACCACAGCCAGGCACTCAAAAACCATGGAGGAGTTGAAGCTGCCTGAGCACATGGACAGCCATTCCCATTCGCTGTCGACACCTCACGAATCCTTTTCTTATGGGCTGGGCTACACCAGCCCCTTCTCCTCCCAGCAGCGTCCACATAGGCATTCCATGTATGTGACCCGGGACAAAGTGAGAGCCAAAGGCTTGGACGGAAGCTTGAGCATAGGGCAAGGGATGGCGGCCAGAGCCAACAGCCTGCAGCTCTTATCACCCCAGGTACAGCTGAGGGCCTTGCCCGGATCTGTTGGCTCACCATGGGAATCTCTTGCTGGGGTGTATAGGGTCCGTCTGCCATTTTCCCTACTGCAGGAGGTTAGACTTTCGATAGGATGCATTTAGGGAAGCAATACTTGAAGGACCAGTCTGCTAAAAAAATTTATTTTTATTATTTAAGCCAATTGTTGAGCACTCAGAACTCAAAAAGCTTGTTTTTAGAAATCTGTTTCTTTAATGTCCTTTCTGGCATATTTTGTTGAGAGAATCCTATTTTGATCAATTATAGAATTCATCAGCTATGTGGGTTAGTTTTTAATTTTTTCAAAAATCAGTGTGAATTTATGGGTATTTTTCTCTAATCGCTCAAAACCACATTTGCATAAACCAAACCCTTTGCTAAGACCTTACTCAATATCTTAAATGAACTGAAAAGTTTTAAATGTATCTAGAGCTATAGAAAAATTGAACTTCAGGCCAGGATAAATGTTAATGTTTAGTCTTTTGGATTGTTTTTACAGTAAATCTCAAGGCAATATTTTTAGCATAATACTTCCTCCATCTTATTGATCTTCAGATGCTAGAGCTGACAGTAACTTGCTTAAAAGAGGCAGCATTCTTAGGACAGAACACGTTTTTTAAAATTACATTTTCGTGGTATCAAACATTGACCTGCAACAAAGAAATGAAGGTGGAGAAAAGCCACTGTCAGAAGAAGTGAATAGTTTCGTGTAGGGAAAGTAGTCCCCTTTCAGAGGCTGTGGAAACGGGTTCTTGGGCATGCGTCAGAAGCCCAGGAGATATGGATGGATTACGTAATGGGAGGCTTAGCAAGACGAGTGCTGGGGAGAGGCCATTGGCAGTGACGCTCAGCTGGGAAGCCAGGTGCTTCAAACTGGTGAATTTCGGAAAGTGATGCAATCTCTCTGTGCCTCAGATTCCTCATCTGAGGTTCATGAGCTTAAAGACGGTGTAGAAAGCACTGTGCCCAGTGCCCGGCCCAGTAAGTGCGGAACAAAGTTTAGTTGCCGCTGCTGCTGTGATGGTCGGGGCGGTTCATTAGACATTGAGCACCTTCTCTACGCTGGGTATTCTCGGGCACTTAGAAGAGCCTGCTGTAGGGTTCTTGCCCTTGAGAAACTTCTCTCAGGGAAGATTCAATTATACATGATAACAATGAAATAATGAAGAAGTGCGTGACTGTGGTACTGACTATAAATAGGATTTGAGAACAGGGAGAGAGCATTGCGAGCAGGAGCAGTCAGAAATGGCTTTAGGGGCAACGAAAGGTCTTTCTCGGAGCTAGGATGTGGAGAGAAGATGTGGATGGCTAGAGAATGGCATTGACTGAGCTCGGCTCTAATGAGAGCTAGGTTCCATGATAGGCTCTAATGAGAATGCTGAAAACCATGTGGTCCCTGCCCTCGTGGAGTGTGTGGGCTGGGGTGAGGTCGCACACTTGCCAACGGATGGGTTGTTAAAATACTGTGAGGCCGCATGCCCACGCTGTGCTAGAGGTGTGTGTGTGCCGTAGGGACAGAGAGGAGAGATACAGTCCAGATGGGGCGGTGGGAGGCCCCCAGCGGAGCTGGCATCTGAGCAGAGACTTCTGGGACTTAAGTAGGAAGAAAATGGAGTTGACATCAGGAAAGAGGCTCAAAGGGAGCGCGTAAGAGAGCATTTGCAAGGACGAGGAGGGTAATAAAGACACTAAATGGCGTGGTGTGCTGTGAGGATTGCAACTTACTCCACCGCTGGAATGAAAAGGCAAGGTTTGGGGTGGATTTTGCAATAATCCAAGCATGAGGACAGGAGAGTGTGTTCTGGATTCAGTCCCAGTGGGAAAGCAGAGAAAGAGTGGGTCTTAAAAACTTCCTCAGGAGTGGAAACAATGGGACTTGTGAATTGAAGGGTTGAATACAGGAAAAAGGAAGCCTTGGAGGTTGCTTTTTTGTAGGAGCTCCTTTTCAGAGTAAAAGAGAGGACTTTTGAAGTCACTGAATTCAGCCTCTTAATTTCACAGATGAGCAAGTTGGCTGGGTTGCCCAAGTTTACCCAACCAGTTCAGGGCGGGGCTGGGATCCTGAGGCAGTGTCCAGGTCCCTGGCCTTTGCACTGGATCATGCTGACATGCTGAGGTTGAAGTGACCCCGGGCCCCAAAGCAGAGGTGTTCTGCACAAGGTTGGAAAGAACATCTGGGGCCCAGGTGAGAGAAAGGGCAGGAGATGCTATGGTTGGAGTCAGAGCGGTGGTCGGAGGAGTCCCTCTAGAGGGGAGAGAACCTCTAGGGCCTAGAAAGATCTCCGGAGCCTGGCAGCTGCTCGGGGACATTAGACAGAGGTCAAACCCAGGTAAAGTATGCTAGCACTAAGCACAGTGTAAACAGAGAAGAAGAAAAACAAAAGGCTTTCACTTGGAAAAATGACAAGTGGACTGCTCTTTGAGAGTTCCAGAAAAAAGACTGTGAGCATGGTGGAAATAAGCGAATTATAAACAGTTACTGTGGCTAAGCACAGATCCAACTGTTAGACTGAATTTGAAGTCCAGTTCGGGAGGTACAGTGCCAAGCTGCAAGGGAGTGTACAAGTTTAAAGGCACAAAGATGGCAGACAGCTTGACAAGTAACTAAAGCTGTGACTAAACAACGGGAGTCACTCTCTCGCAAAGTACCGTGGCCACCTTCAAGAGCAAGGGGACTGGACTGGCACTGTCACTTAAGAGTTGAGGTTAGACGGAAGTCATTTGTTCTCTGAGATACTTTTTAGAGGCCTTCGTAAACACAGTGCAGGTGATAAAATTCATATAAGATTTTGTCACAGTAGAAAGAAGGAGGAGCGCCTCATTGGCTCATTTCCTGGCCCAAATCCTTTCATAGTACATTTAGAGAGTGAGTGGGAGAAAGAGAGACTCACATTTTAAATTTTAAATAAAATATTTTTGATACATGACGTAAGGCTCAAGAAAAATACTCGTTCTGTGCCTAATGTACAGGTAACGCAATGCAGCTAACTCCTCTTAATGGCTTGGTAATTTTGTTCCTTAATCTTTTTTTCCAAGTGTAGAAAATGCTTTTTCCCTCATTGAACACCATTATGGACCAAGGCTGCTCTTAGCTTGTGAATCACTTCCTTGAGAGAAATAGATAGTGTCTCTGGAGATCAGTGCTATCATGATTATGAAGATACATGAAATATAAGTACTGTTATCCTAGAGAAGATTCAGAAGAGACCTTAAGTACACAAGCTACAGTGGTTAGGGAATTTTAAGAAAGAAATTACTAAGAGGACTGATTCTATTCCTTGATATATTTAAAGGACTATCGTTTTCATCTGAATCTGCCATATAAGTCCTTCATGAAAAATAATTTTGATTCTGTACAGCCCTTTTTAGAAAAGTCAGCCTAAAATCTGCTAGAGAAATTTTGGATTAACTAATAGAATCTCTAATTAGAGTGCTGCTCAGAACCATGACTATCTAGATATTAGAAAGATAATTTTCTTTGTTTTTAATAATTAATTGAACTATTTTCAGAGTAATTCATTCCCTGCTTGCCTTAACTTTAATGAGAATTTCACTTTCCATCTGTGTGACATTTGTTTGACTTATTTTACATTCATCAGATGATTCACTCTTTTATGGGACAATCTGTGTTTTAGCCAACTAACTTTTTTTTTTTTTAAGTCAGTTAAGGTACTGGTTATACCAAATAAAGTCCATGGCAATTTAGGTGACTTGCATCATTTATGAGGACAGTCTTATAAATCCTTCTAAATTTGACTTTCAGCCCGGGGAACAGCTTCCTCCAGAGATGACTGTGGCACGATCTTCTGTTAAAGAACCCTCCAGAGAAGGCACCTCTTCATTCCACGCGCGGCAGAAGTCTGAGGTCTGAATTCCCCAGAGTTGCTACCATTTTATGATAAAACCTGTCCATACAGATTGGCCATTTGACATCATTACAGCCTATTTTTTAAAATGTATTCATGCCCAATCTCCCACAAATAATTTGAACTGGCTTATAAAGTAAGTAGTTTTCCTCATGACATAATTCGGAGTTTTCTCTTTAAAACATCCTTGAATAAATTCTAGATCAATGAGACTCTGCCCTAGGTTCCTAGGCTGTTTATATAACCTGTTTCCTGTCTCAGGGTGGAGCGTATCATGACCCCCACCCCGATGATGGCACCGCCCCCAAAGAAAATAGACATCTGTACAACGATCCTGTTCCGAGGAGAGTTGGCAGCTTCTACCGAGGTAAGCCTGTCCCCTCGCACCAACTCCTTCTCTCCCCCCTCACTGCACCTCCAGCCCCCCCACACAGATGACGTTTCACTGCCCTGGTTTCAGGGCAGCGTCATTCTCACCTGTGCCATCACCTTCTATCACTTCTCCCAGCTTCGGGTCCTGCTGTCTTACTTCAGGTCCTCGAGGTTTCTGACTTGGATTCTTTGATTAGCCTCCCATCTGGTTTCCCTACCTCCAAGGTCACCATCAAAACGGTCCCTGGAATGATCCTTCTAAAGCTGTGTTCTGACTACACCCTTCATTCATTTGAATAAGTAATAAAATACTAAGCTATGTCACCCGTGTGCCTGGCACTGTTCTAGTTTAGAACATGACACCTAAAGGTCTTTAACCTCACAGAACTCACATTTTCATGGGGAGAGAACAACACTAAATGCAATAATTATATAGAGCAGTAAAAGGTAATAAATGCTACAGGGGAAAAAATAAAGCAAGGCAGCCCGTTGCCCTCCCCCTCCCCCAGTCCTCTCTCTCTCACCTGCTGAGATCCTCTGGTGGCTTCCCACTGGTGTCAGGACAGAATCAGAATTCCCTAGGATGGCATTCCAGACTTTCCATGTCCTGGCCCTGCGCCTTTTCCAGCTGCCCCGCCTTCTCTCTGGGGCCCAGCCTGTGGGACTCACACAGGCCACACTCCCCGCCGGCCTGAAACTCGTTCCTGCTGCCTGGATAGCTTGTTTCTGACCCTTTAAAGATTCTGCTTTGAGGTCCTCTGCAGTGTGATGTCTTCCCTGCCCTCCCAGACGAAGTGAAGTTTCCTCTGTTCCACCCATGATTCCTTGTCTAGGCCTCAAACCTGACACAGACCACACATGGCACTGATTCTTTGTCTGCATTTCTCTCACAAGGTTGTGAGGCCCTTTATCTTTTCCTCTTTCACCCTCATTGACTAGCACACTGGCTGGTAGTTTCATAAATATTTGTTGATTGAGTGAAAGAAAATCTTCAAGTTGTCTTACAAGCCTTAAAAGTGTACTCCGATGTTTAACAGACAAGTAAAACAGATGATTTGGGGGCTGTATGGATTTAGGAGATATTGACAGAGAAAGGCATCCCCTTTGAGGAGCTGTGTAGTAATAGAGTGGGATCTCCCCAGGGAGCCGCAGCCCCTAGTGGGGAGACAGACAAAAACCTTCAAGGGTCACCTCCACCTTCCACAGCCACCCACACCCACATTGCCTGGCTTCTTACTGTTCTGTTGATTTGGGAAGAATTGGGGAAGGGGATATGGACAGCTGCTTGGTGATTTTAACAGGAACCTGAGCTAAATAAATACATACGAGTGTTATTCAGGGCTAAGTGTATACTGAGTAACTAGGCTACCCTGTTCCCTACCAGCCCCACCTTTGAAAAAAGCATAAGACATTGAAGATGGCTTTTAATACCTTTATTAGTTGTTTCTCATGTCATGGTTACTTAGAATCCTAGGGGACTAAAATTTTAATTGAGATTGAAGTTAATTAAAACAAAATATGGTAGTATACATGAGCAAAAGCCTTTTCTTCTGTCACTATAAGTTTTACTTCCAAGACAGACCATGCATGTGTTATTTCTAGAGATGTCTGGAGAATACACTTTAATATAAAATGGTTACAGAATTTTAAATTAATTAGCCTGTCACCTCTGGAAACACAGTTTTATTTTGGTTGCAAATGGATTAAATTACTTAATATCAGCGAAGCCCCTCATTCGTCTTCTTCATAATCCATTTCAAGGTCTGGCAGGCGGAACTTTTTTATTTTAGAAAGTCTAGAAATAGAAGGACAAGATTTAACTAGGCAAAACATCTGGCGACAGCTGCCATTTCAGTGATGCTGCTAAATCTAACTGGATGAAGATTTAGTGGTATCACCAAAATGACAGATGTTTTCAGAAAGCTTCCCATTTTCAGTCCTACTGGTCAAGAGTCAAGTGAAATGGTGTCATTCATCTTAGTATACAGCTTGTATATTCCTTTTGTGATGAAATTTGCAATATATTTTGATTTATGACCAAGCCTAGAAATTGACAGAAAAAGATAGTGACTCCCTCCTCCAAAAAAAGCAGAAACGTGTTTACTCACATACATTGTGGTTTATCTTTCTGTTCATTCCTGGATTGAGAACTTAGAGAAAAAAAGAGTTATTTTTGGGCAAGTACCAAATTTCTTTGGAATTAGTTTTAACAATATAAAATTGATGCTACCTCCCAAATGTCAAGGCTTCAATGGTACTTTGTATATTCCAGTACCCATATTGTTAAGAATCACTTCAGACTAAGAATAGATTTTGCATAGTTGGGTCTATGATGTAAGAAAGCCTCAATCTCAGTGTCAAAACAGTAAAAGGGGAGGGGCTATCGTATTCATATTTTTAAATATCCTACAATGTTTTTCAGTTTATCAACTGACGGGTCAATTGATACTGCCTGCTGATGTGATATATTGGGTTGTCAGAAAAGTCATGACGCATTTTTGCAACGAAAAACAGAAAAAACACATCATGACTTTTCCAACAACCCAATATATTATTGCCTGCTGTTAACTGACCTCCGCAAATTACTCTTATAAGCAGTGTGGATAGGGAGAAGGTTTCCTGGAATGCCTCCACTGTCAGAAAACACAAAAGTTATCTGAGGAGCAGATGAGGATTTTGACTTATCTGTGTGTGTGTTTTATTTGTGTGCAAGAAAATGCAGTGGAATAACTTGAGAACTGCTTTGACCAAAACAGTGACTTAGTCTTTCTTTATTCAGTGCCATCTCCACGTCCAGATAATTCTTTCCATGAGAATAATGTGTCAACCAGAGTTTCTTCCCTACCATCAGAAAGCAGTTCTGGAACCAACCACTCAAAAAGACAACCAGCGTTCGATCCATGGTGAGTGTATCTTGGTGTGTTTTTACTCTTCTTTTTTCTAATTGGAGATTTGAGATTTCAAAGACATTCTGGATAAACATTTGAGCATTCTTTCTCCTGCTAGGCCTTTCTTTCTCAAGAGAGATTGTTAAGGAAAATGTGATTTTTTCATATATTGGTAATGATTTCTTTCAAGTTCAACATTTATATTAAATATTGTGTAATAGGGGAAAAAAATCTCCTGGATCAATAAATACCTTGTAAGTCTTCCACTGCATTCTTCTGACATGACTGATGTCTCCCACTCTTGTTGCTATTGAATCACATAGCAGACACTTTGCTTAGCACTTTGTGCCCAGTTCTCACAATCAGCCCTTGAAGTAGGGGTGGCTCCCATCCCGCAGATGAGGAAACTGCAGCTTAGAAAAGGTAAGGAGCTTGCTTGGTGCTGGGAAGCCAGTAACAGGGAGGAGGGAGCCAGGATCCAGACCTACATGGGTTCCGACTCCACAGCTCGTGCCCTTCACCTCTGTGCCACCTGATTTTTTTCAGGGTGAAAAGATAGAAATAGGGAAACAACCCTTTATGCTACCACAAAAACGTAATGGTAGCCAGAGGTTAAAATGATGCGCCAGCTTTGCTTGTCCTTTTATCGTCTCGTGTCATATGTAATAAAAATTTAGGGAGAGAATTACAACGTATACCAAGTCTCATTAGCAGATCTGTCTGGGGAGTAAGAGCTTTTTAAAAATGGTAATGTGAACTTTATATTCTCAGCTGCCCAGAAAGACTGCCCAGAATCTAGTGAAGGGCATTTGTGTACTTCATAGAACTACCAAGTTCTCTGTGAAGAGAATAAAATGGTACATCACTGTATCACACCAGATTTAGAACAGGACCAGTCTGTCAGTCCATGTCTGGTCACAGGAAGATCTTAGGTCAGTTCTCCTGACCCTATGTGGTTTCACAATTTGGAAACCACATAGGGTTATATCGAGGTTTCAGTGTTACTATGCCCGATGGTGAAAATAACTTAATTATTTTAAAAACAATAATAACTATTTTTTTAAAACTGTAAATACTGGGCCGGCCGAGTGGCGCGATGGTTAAGAACTCGCTTGGAACGCCAGAGGACCCCGGTTCGGATCCCACATATGAGGCCCAGTGAACACTGCCCTCCACAGCTAAGATGCTGAGCAATAGCTCAACTTGGAGCTGGGCTGCCGTGAGTCGTCGGTGACGGCGTAGGCTGCAGCCGCTGCTGCAGTGGGTTGCCATAAGCTACCGTGTGTAGCCAGCAGCCAGTGTGAGCGGCCAGCAGCCGCAGTGAGCGGCTGTCCAGAAGTCGGCGACTGATCTGCCTCGCCCCGGAAGAGCGCAATGATGGTGCCAACTTGGGCCAGTGAAGCAACGTCCTCCACAACTAAACTGAAGAACAAAACGACAGCAACTTGTCTGTTCCCCTTCCCCAATCTCCCAGCACTGTTCCCATCCCCCCAATTCCCCAATAAAAAAAAAATCTAAAAAAAAAACTGTAAATACTTTTTCTTTAATAAGCACACTTTATTTCCATTGCCTTATTTTTAAAATGAGAGTTTTAACATTAGCGACTAAGAGCTTAGACTGTGGAAATAGGGTTTCTTGAGTAATGTCACCTTCTGGCCATGTGACTTTAACCTCTCTGTGCCTTGGTTTCCTCATCTGTGAAATGGGGCTAGGAAGAACACCTCCCTCATGGGGTTAATATGATCATTAAATGGGGTAAAACGTCAACAGCGCCTAGAGCAGTGTCTGGCACCTTGTGTCTTGACAATGTCAGCAGTTTTTATCGTTAATGTCCTTTAACTTCAGTGTAACTTGTCAGGTGTCTCCCCTCCCCTCTCCTGATAAACTTTGGTGCATTATTTCTCCAAGTGACTAGACAAGCTCTTCCACTCGTATACATTAACCTGGGAGCACAGGGACAACTTGTTTTAGTTACCAGCGTTGACAGTTTTCAAATGTGGTTCTAACAAGCCATGAGAATAGTGTCTAAAGGATGAGAATATGAAAGTACAGAAGGAATTGTTTTTCCTCTTGGTCATTGCATAATGAAGTGGTCGTTGCATAATGAAGTAGTGATGGTTTAAAAGAGTATCAATTACAGACTAACAGAGTTCTGTGAAAATTAGGTAGGTCAAATCAAAACAATCGAAATATGGGATAGGTGGTATTAACAACATACCATTTCTGTCTTTTTGATAATCAGTTTGAGTAGAGCTTGTTTAGACCTAGATATGTATAGAAACCTGAAAACAGTTGTTCTGAAAAGAATTAGAGGCATTGAACTTGAGACAAGTCTCCATGGAGTCATCCATACTCTAATACTGCTGTTATGAGGCTTGAGTGAGTTCCAGAATTACCAGTGACGATTGCTGTATTCTTTTGTTCCCACTGCCCCTGCTAATAATGCTGCTATGATATTTCTTCATGCATCACATCTAACTTAGTCTAAGACGTTCATTAAGCTTGACGTCTTGATTATTTTTCCTGAACAAAATCTCTCATTGATTCACCATATTGTGTATATTTGAGAGGAACACAGTTCAATAACTGTTACAGAAACATGGACGAGCCTTGCTGCCATAACATAGTGAATTGCTGTTTCTAAATGGTCACTTACCTAAGGACAGTCTGTTTCTCCTTGATAGTACGTTACATTTCTTTTGGGAAGAGAATATTTGTACACTGTATACATTTCTCATAATGAAAAATATCAAGCTACTATGTCATATTCTAAAGCGATAAATAGATATTGTCATATAATATCCAGAGTGGTTATTCTGCTCATCGCAGCTATCTAGAATCCATTTAAGAACTGGGAGATAAGCCAGAATATCTCGGAACAAGAAAAATGGAGTCAGGTTCATCATCTTTAGTAATGGGAAAACACCTCTATCCTCCCTGTGAGCCTGTTTATCCTTTTATGCGCAGTTCTAGCAGTTGGCCCTGAGGTTGTCAGGCAAGAAATCGTCCCAGGCAGAGGGAGAAAGATCTGGAACAATAGCCGTGGAGAGAAGAGGAGTATTTTTGCCTTTTCTCAGGCCCCCGTGGGAAAAATCATTTCTAGCCCTTATGGTTTCATAGATAGACTAGATATCCATGCAGAGTATATATTTATAAAATAGACTGCTCTTACTTTACTTAAAAAGACAAAGTGTATAAATACATTTAGGAAGACTGCTGTCAAAATTGGGTTAAAAATTGATGCTTAGACATTAAACCAAATTAGTTAGAAATCCCAGTAGTTAAGTGAAGACTTGCTGTCACTCACTTGCGCAATCCCAGGCTTTTTCTCCTTGCAAAGTTATGAATATGTTGGTATCCATTATTGCTCGCCACCGTAAGTCACACAATTATTCACTGACTTTCTCTTCTCAGACATGAACTGACCACCCTAGTCCCACTGCCAGGGGAGGGGAGGTGGCAGGGAAAGGGGCGCCGAGTCATGAATGCCCCTCTCTTCTCCAACTCACCTTCATGCCGCTGCCGGAGTGATTATACGGACGCCCCGGAAGTCTGACCCTCTGGCAAACCTGTGGGTCTCCTGACTTGAGTCTCTAAGCAGCGCGAAGTCACTCTTCTCTTTGTATATTTTTCTCTGTAGTTCCAACACTTAACACAGGGCCTGGCACAAAGTGCTTTCTCAGTGTTGGTTGACTTCGATATAGTCGGTTTTAATTCCTTCTCTTTTTTAGGGGAGTCTTTTAAATCCTCTCTGCTCTTGACCACTTAGAGAAGTGGGCGTTGTGTGAGATAACGCTTGCGTCCCATGACTGTGCAGGAGGGAGACTGTTCCCCTTGCGCTGCCGTCCCTCCCCGCCCCCTGCCTGCCACCTCAGCAGCCCTGGCTAATGTGGCTGGTGACCAGCTGGGTGGGCCTTTTCAGAGCTCCTGTGCTGCTCCTCTTGGACCCATCTCTTGTTCCCTGTACAGTTAGCTCAGCACATAACCGTTGACCATACCAGGTAGAATCGCAGGGCCCAGAATTCAAATTTGAGGTAAACTGTGGGACATACCCTTAGCCATTCGGTGTGTTACCGGTTATAAATGTTCAAGTCTCTCTCTTCATTCTTTCATACAACACACAGCTTTTCGGGTGCCTGCATTCCAGGCCGCTTCTCTCGGTCTCTCTGTGTCTGAGTCTCCCCCAGGCTTTTCTCCCTTCACATTCCCTGTTAATCCTCTGTATGTGTCCGTGTAGTTTTCTTTGTTTTCTCTCACGCGCGCTCCCACTTGCACACCTTCTCTTTATCTCTGACTTCCTTCTGTGTCTTGTGATGCATGCACACGCACGCTTCACCCCGAGCTTTCATCCTCTCGTTCAAGGGTAATTTATTTTCTTTTTTGTTTTGGCCTCTGTGATCTTTCCCTGCCTGGATCTTGGCCCCACCACTTCCACTCAGCTTCAATTTGAAGATGTTTTCCTCATCATCCCCCCTTCCCCAGGGCTCTGGGTTTATCCAGTGCCTCTGAAAAGACCCCGCAGAGGGTCTTTGATTAATCTTCCCTGTGTTTGGGCTCATAGGAAACTGCAGACACTGGGCTCCTGTCCTGTTTCTTCTCTTTCATTACCTACACCCCACCCCCATCCTCTCACTTTCATCTTATTGGATAGACGACTCTTCCCATCCCACATCCTGGTCCTCCTAGGACCAGTGTCTCAAGCTTTCACTTCCTCTGTCACCAACATTTATTGTACATTCTTATAGTAACACCCATTCCTGGCCTAAGGTTGCAGTCATGATAAATGTGTCCCGCTTAAAGATTTCCTGGATTGGCAGAAAGCACTTTAACTGCTGACCCTCGACAGGCCTTTGGGATTTTGTTAGACTTTCATTCTGATTGGTAAAATATTTTACCTGTTAATCTGAATACTCTGCTGTGCAGACCCCATTATGGAAGGACATAAGCCATATCATAAGCAAATAATTCTTTAACTTCTGGAAGTTCCAGAACATTAAAAATAGTATTGCTGGTTGGACTAGATGCTCTCTGAGGTTCCTTTCAAGCCTAAGGATCCTGCTTTTGTGATTCCAGTGAACTAGACTGTTCTGCTATGTTTCCTAGAACCCTCACATGAATGAATGCTGCGGCCTGGAATTGAGTTTCGGGCCATTTGTCTTGAGGCCTCACATTAAGAGGGTTTCATCTCCTTAATCTCAAAAGTACTTGTTTTAAGAAACTTGGACGGAATTCCCAGGGTCTAGGCCCAAATTCCCAGGGTCTAGGCCCAATCTGTCCATCACAGGGATGTGTCTTCCCCAGCATTGCAACACTGCGCTTAAAAGCATCTGTAACTTTTCACTATTCCGTTCTCACCCATTCCATCATGTCTGAAGTTTTCTAGCTTTCAAAATTGTAAATGCATCATTCAGACTTCCAACACTAGTTATTGTATTGGTTGTGTTGTATTATAAAACTTACGCTTCAGAACTTGGGACTCTCAATAATGTTTAAAATTGCAGGTCCTAATGAGTTTAAGGAACTCTTGGACCTATAGTACGTGTTTTTATTTCCTTGGGATTCCCATTAACTTTCAGGCTAAATACTTTAGAAGAAATGATCATTGGTCCTTCAAACAGTCATGGTTTTTTTACTTTCTGGCTCTCACTCTCTGTCAACCTCTCTCTCTCAATCTCTTCCTTTTTTGTCTTTGATCTTGAATGCTTGGTTTTTCAAATAAATTTTCTGTGGATTATAAAACCTTTTTATTAATATCTGCAGTACATGTTTGTTGAAATTAAAAAGAAGAAACAGCAAATCACCGATAAGCCTACTACCCAGAGATGATAGCTATTAAGATTTTATTATGTTTCGGGCTGGCCGAGTGGCACGTTGGTTAAGAACTGGCTTGGGATGCCAGAGGGCCCCGGTTCGGATCCCACATATGAGGGGGCTTGTGACACTGCCCTCTACAGCTAAGATGCTTAACAACAGCTCAACCTGGAGCTGGGCTGCCATGAGTCGCCAGCGACGGCGTAGGCTGCAGCCCCTGCTGCAGTGGGTTGCCATGGGCTACCGTGTGTA
>NW_017731363.1:3831700-3842365 GCF_001890085.2 Hipposideros armiger
GAAGCAACGTCCTCCACAACTAGACTGAAGAACAAAAGGACAGCAACTTGTCTGTTCCCCTCCCCCAATTCCCCAATAAAATCTTTAAAAAAAAACAAACAGATTTTATTATATTTCTTCCTGCCTTCTTTAAAATGTGTGTATGTGTACACATATTCACTTTTTAAAATACAGTTAAGCTTATATTTAGAAAGTGTTGCTGGTATTTTTTACTTAATTATTGTTTGAATATTCATATTAGTGAAAATTCCTTGAAAATGTGATTTATTTTTAATAGCTTCCTGGTATTTTCTATCATGCATATCTGTAATAGTTTATGGAGATGTTTTCTGCCTTCACACAAATTTAATCAAATAAAGGATGCTGCTTTGCTCATATTTTCTTAGATGTTCTAGTAACTTCATCGCTATGTGTTGTAAAACCATAAATATGGAGAAGCTCTATCACCTTTAATGTTTCTGCTCTTGAGTTTAGGGAGTAGCTAAGAGAAGGAATCCAATCATTTCAAAAAAATGGTTTTTCACAGTCATATAGATATTCAAGTTTAAAATAGAGCCCATGGAATGTGTCTTTTTGAAGAATATTACCAGTTGAGTTGCTTTTTAAAGATTGTGAATTAAATGAAGTAATATAGGGCTGCTGTTAACAAAGAAGTAGCCAACGTGTTTGGGCCAAGGTGTCTTATTTGCTGTCCTTTAATATCTCCTGTTTGTGTTAAAATACCTGCTGATGTCAGAGGTAAGCTTCACATCGGTATTTTCAATTAGAGGCTTTTTTCCAGAAGAGCACTTTGTATTAAGCGTTCATCCTGTCCACATTTTTTTCTTACCTTATCTATTTTTTATTTAGTTTTAATAAATAGATATAAGATTTTGATAAAGGAATTTTCCAGTTTCAGGCAATTTTTATTTATAATGTTTCTGTAGCAGCATTGATTTGTTTTTGTTTTTTATGTTCAATACCTTGGCAAGCCACTTAATAATGAACATGTCGAGCTGGTTTTAAGAAGGTAAATAGAAAAATGAAGACAATGAAAGTGTTTCTGCTCGTTCCCTTGGAGGGTTCCAGAAAAGGCGTCCTTTAGGCCATATGCTTTTCAAACTCTCTAATTCTGAGATTTTCAACAGCATGAAAATGGGCCTGCAACACAATTACAGATCATTTGTAATAATGCTCAAATGACTAGTTCCAGTGAGTCTGTACCAAAGGCTAATCATTAACCATGGTTGATTAGGTTCAGTTCCTCCTGTGCTTTTTAGAGGCTCTTTACCTGTGCAGTTAATTCTTCATGGTTATTTGAACCTGGTGTCATGCATTTTTAGTCTTCATTATATTTGGCACATAATGGCAGGAGAATGATTGAAAGATCAATACGATAAAAATGTCTTTCCATTTAGGAAAAGTCCTGAAAACATTAGTCATTCTGAACAACTCAAGGAGAAGGAAAAACAAGGCTTTTTCAAGTCAATGAAAAAGAAAAAGAAGAAATCTCAAACAGTAAGTAGACGGCCAACTTCTGTATACAATGGCATACAAGTCTGCATTAGTCTGTGGGTACTTTACATTTTGTATGTGGCAATCAAAGTGAATTATTTTCTTATTGAATCTTGACATACACTGTATGTTTCTTTCTCAAATTCTATACAACTATCCTCGTCTCACAAAGCCTTATCTAGATTCAACAGAATCTCCAGGAATAGAAGGAATTGAATTTGAATGAGAGAGAACACGATAAGCCTCTCTCAATTAACGTCTTATCCATGTGGATTTGTATTCATGTAAAAACTATGAAGCTGCAGCATTTCTCTCTGGGGGTTAAAGATATGCGAAAACTTAGTAAATGGTTTGGGTTTATGTTTAAATCTTGAAAGCCATAGCTAACCGTCCTTCATTATTCTCCCCTGGCTGGTTATCCAACTCCCACGTTGACAAGTACACTTCTGGGTTAGAGTCACAAAGAAGAGGTAGTATTTGACATTTCAGGGCTTGTTTTAGTAGGAAGACATGTTTACCCTGTGATTGAACTATGAAATGCAATGGGGCTTAGCCCCTGGAGGCCCTCTACTTGAACCCAGGGCTGGCTGCATGGAACCGTGCATATCACATCACTGAACCCCACAAGCAAGGATTCTGCTGGGTAGTGACGTGTGAAAACATGGGGGAGCCAGGCCTTCAGGCCCACAGGCAAGGCCTGCTTCCTTCCCCCTTTGCTTTATGACACCTTCCAGACTAGACAGTGTTGAGTCAGCCATTTTAAATGATTTTTGTTCTAGTTTTACTTCATACATGATTGACTCTCATTTATTTAAAAAGGAAAAAGGATTCTAGGATTATGACCCAATGGTAAGTAAAGATGAGATAGATAATAGTAACAAAGAATATGAGGCCCAAAGTAAGGCCTTTTATCTCACAGATGTTCTAGATGTAGTAATAAAGACCGTTCTAGATTACCTTTCAAGATTATTTTCACTTCCTTGTTTATTAAGTTTATATACTTCATTATAAAATAAATATGAGCTTATTACAGAAAAATTGAGGGAAAAAATGATCATTTCTAATCTTACTACTGTATCTCAACTAGTACTAGGATTTTGGTATATACCCTCCTAGCTTTTTAGCCTATGCATATGTTTATGGGAAGAAAGTGGTTTGTAATTTTGTTTTAAACAATAGTAACCATTCTAGTACAGTTTTGTATTCTGGCTTTTAATAGTTTATCAATCACAGACACATACGCACACCATGTATGTTGCTACATAAATTTTATTATCTTCATTTTAAGGCTGCGTGATATTCCTGCAAAGTTTATTTTTTAAAACCTGCCTAACTGAAACTCACAGCAGAATTTCAAATCAGAATGCCACTCAACACATATTACTACATTTGTTATTTAGACTGGATGAACAAAACAGACCTGATTTAAAGTAGAAAAGCTAAAATTATTTAAAGTGCTAATAAAATAAAACTTTTATCATTGTTTATAGAACATTTATTCATCATGAACATTGAACTTAGATTACCTCCTCTTAACCACTGTTTTTTATTTTGAGGTTTTTGTTCTTAGCCTCAGGTCTATAACCATTGTGGGGTGCTTCAATGGAAGACAGTAGCAGGAACCAAGGGATTGAAGGTGTTTTGTGTATAGATTTGGCTTCTCATGTCTGTCTGTCTTAGACCAACATTAAACTTAGAGCCCCGGCTCACCGTGGCCTGAGTCGAATATATACATGTCAGCGACTCTGTTATTCAGGATTGATTCAAATTTTAGATGTTTAAATAGTATAGATCAGGGTAAGTAGGAAAATTATTATTCTCTAACACCCTCTCCACTTAACTTACTTTTTTAAGGTTTTCATACATTATGTTTTTGATAGGTAAAGTAACTGCAAAATATCTCTGTATAGGCCACATGCCTTAAGCCTTCCAAACCAAAAGTTTTTTGTACCTCTGGATTTTCTAGTTAAAAGAGAAACAAGTTTTTTTCAAAGGACTTGGGTATCTAGAGTAAGATTTCCAAAGAGCGCTCCGTGCATATATCCTGTCAGACCTCTGGCTCCTAAGCCTGGTGTTTCGTTCACTCTGCCCTTTCCCATGAGCATTGAAACAGAATTCAAGTTAGCCTTCTTCACTTGGTAAACTAAAGCAAAAGGAAACTAGGTAACCGAGCTTTGAAAGATTTAAAGCTTCTGTGGCAATTGCATAAGATTCCAAAAAAGGGAAATCTGATGCCCAGTGCACACAGAGAAGCAGGACATTTAAAAGCGTCGGTGGGGGCAGCTGGTTAGCCCAGTTGGTTAGAGCACGGTGCTCATAACACCAAGGTTGCCGGTTCGATTCCCACATGGGCCAGTGAGCCGTGCCCTCCACAACTAGATTGAAGACAGCGACTTGACTTGGAGCTGATGGGTCCTGGAAAAAACACACTGTTCCCCAATAAAGTTTAAAAAAATAAAAGCCCCGATGGGTCCTGAGTCTAGGTTAAGCCTTTTATTTTGCTGATCCAGGAACTGCCCGGGCAAGCTGTGACCTACCCGAAGTCAAACATTCAGTTAGGAGAACTAGAGGCGGGCTCTCCTGACTAGCAGGCCCAGGCTCAGTCGCCTGCCTCTGTGGAGAGCCTCTGGCCACTTGTTCATGGAGGCTGTCTTGTGGCCTCCTTAGTGGTGTGAGCTAAACTCTTGTCCTGGGACCCCGTCATGGGAACAGGAAACTGGGCTGTTTTACTTAAATGTCTTCGTATACACACCCGTAAAAGATGATCTGAACACCTTCATGTGCATTCCAACAATTGAGATATCCACAACAGGGAAAAGTGGTGCCCGAAAATAATTCTGGGTTGTAAAGCTGTCTGCTTTGACTCAAGCGAATCTGGAAGCCGCCTTGGGAAATCGGGCTGCCGTTCATATCCAGCGTTACATAAGCCCCCAGAGCATATGGTGACTCTGCCAACTTGGTAATTGTACCCGAGTTCGTTAGCATCTACCTCAACAGGTAACCATGCTTCAGTGTCAAGACTGACCTTTCTGTTTCTTCACTTTGAAACCCCACGTTCTGAATTGCACCAGATATTTTCAACGGGGTGAAGATTCCTGATAGTGTAGAAGCAGGCTGCTTCCTGGACGGTAGAATCCTGCAACAGTGATATTCCCCTTCCACGGGATGTGTTCTCGTTTAAGAGTTGACCGTGTTCAAAAGGGTTTGCAGTATCTTTTTTTTTTCCTCACAGGCAAATTACATGGTAGATTATTTAGTTGCTAAAGTCCTCTTTTGCGATTAGGAAGAGATTGAAGCTCATCAAGAGCTCTTGAATCACAATTCTTTATAATAATTCTATTTCTAATAATCCATAAATGTTTTGTAAGTTTAATGTGAATGATGTGTGTCGGTCTCGAGGCATTCCTGTTGTAGGTGTTGATTATGACCCCATGTTCTTTATATACATAGAAGTTTTTGCATGTCTTGAATTACGTTGTTGGCTTCTTCATGTCCAGGTGAGAAATGACACAGAGCCCCCTCTAGATGCACATACAGCACAGAGATTCTTTCAGTGACTGTTAATATTTAATAATTTGAGGGCTTCCAAGGGCTAGAAATTTCCGTAAAAACACCTCTTTTTTTCCTTTTTCCTTTTTTTGCAATTAGTTTATTTGTATCTTATATTGCAGACAGATTCCACCAACGGGGAGAATCCAAGCATCAAGAAATCCCTCTTTCCTCTTTTTAATTCAAAGAATCATTTAAAGCATAGTTCTTCTTTGAAAAAGCTTCCTGTAGTCACTCCACCCATGGTACCCATTTTTACATATGGTCACCCTGAAAACTGCTCCAGTAAACTTGTTTTACTGATGACAACAGCATGTCTTTTATTTTCATGGGGTCATATTCTCTTTGTGCTAGTTAAGTACCTGAGCCAGTTCCATAAATTCACTGAGATATAAATTCGTTGCCATTCTGGATTTTCTGAATCAGTTGGGGAGGTTGAAGCATTAAAGGCTATTAAGCAAACAAACTAGTGAAAGGCTAGTTTGGGTCGTCTGATTAGCCAACTGTTGGCAGACAGCATTCATAAAATCCCTTATTTTTTTGTAAAGAAATCGATTAACATTTACAATTCACAAACGTCTTTTCGGCTCACAAAGTTTGTTACCACTTGGTTGGCAGTTTGTTTCTTTGAAACCAAGTTGAATTGACCAAATTCAGTGAGCTAGCAGGCTCCATGAAAAACAGCTTCTGTTAGTTGGTGATTTGCTTTCTTTCTTGCCTAGCTCTAGCTTTTGCTGGTCACTTGGTTTAATTTAAAGCCAGGGCTTGTGCTTGGCATTTGGCGTTATTCTCCTGTGTTCACCCAAATCAGTGAATGGACCGATTGCATTCGTCTGGAGTTTGTGGCACAAATTTCCAGCGTTTTCATCGTGCATAGTGCTTGACCCAGATTATTTACTGGGCAGTGTCTTGGGAATATGATTCAAACCATACTTTTCCACTTTGCTATCCTTGAAAACCTGCTAGACTTCTTTGGGTACCCCCAAACACAGTGTTTGGATCATTTTCCCAGCAGGAACACATTTTTGTTTTATTGAACTGGTTCATAACCTAACTGCAATGTGGAATGAGGATACGACAGCAATTCCTGGTACAGCCATATTTAACTGCTCTCTCTTACAGCGACTAAAACTAACAGCATGGGAATGCTTTAAGGATTGAGGTTTTAACAAAGCTGCATGACATCTGCCAATTTTTCCTAATGTAGGGAAAATTATTAAGAGGGCAGCAGAATTTAACTAGCATCACTTGCATTGTGAATATTGAGAGAATTTGGATTTCTTTTTTATTGGGTTTTTTCCCTTGGTTTTTTGTTGTTTGTTTGTTTGTTTTGGGTTTTGTTTTTTGGTTGAATTTTGGTTTGGTTTGATTTGCTTTGGTTCTCCTCTTGGGTGGGGTTGCATATCTTAATTAGATTCGTTGGCATGCTGATTGAATCCTTGTCTGTATTCTGCTCTAGGTGCCCAATTCTGAAGGCCCCGATCTTCTGACACTGCAGAAAGCCATCCACTCTGCTAGCACCCCAAGCAGCAGACCAAAGGAGTGGCGTCCCGAGAAGATCTCCGATCTGCAGACCCAAGTGAGTGTCACCTGCATCCCTCCTAGACTCTTAGACTGAGTGATCGCCTCTCCCTGAGGGAGGACAGAGCTGACCAGAATATCCCCTCACTAGTAGCCAGGTGCATCCTGGGAATCCAGATCTTCCTTCAGTTACCCTAGTCCTACTGGGGACAAAAGTGAAATTCCACTAGCCTTCACCTAGCTGGGCTGGGATGTGGGATGGGAATAAGGGATGAATACGACATGGCCCAGCCCACAAATATTCTGCAGCCTAGGAAAGACTGAAAATCCATAAATAACGGTAATTTCGTGGTAAAAAGTGAAGCATGCCATAAAACGTAGGAGAAGGTGTAAGGGAGCATATGAATTGGGCCTTGAAAGACAGATATGATAAACTTCTTTGAAAGAATACTTAAACTTCTGAAATCCATACTATTTTTGATGGAAAACTGGCAAACAATTGCATTAGGACTGCATATTAGTATGTATAATCATGTTTCTCTGTCATATTGGGGGCATAAGCAGAAACCAGATCCGTAAATTTTCCAGGTAATTGAGGTTTATCTCCTTTAAACAACTATTTTGATTGGAAAATTTTTAATATTGTATCTTCAGTATCCCGTAATGAGCATAGTAACGTAGTCTAACTTGTTTTTTTAATAGCATTCAATATTTCATAAATCAAAAAATTTTTTTTGTAAACCCATTATTCCTCTGTATTGTAATTTCTGACAGTCCTCATGAGCTTTTGAGGCTATAGGGTTGGTTGTGCCTAGAAATGACAACAGATTTCTATGACTAGGAGGAAGTGGGTCTATTCTGTTTACTCTATTTAATTGTAAGCTGTTACTTAGAGCTGCCGACAGGAGTTCCCAAAATTTCTATTGTATTTGCCCAACCATGTATATTTTATGTTCTAACACAATATAGGCTGGGGATGGGGGGGAAGTGTAGAGAACCAGATATCCAAGTTATTGGACATGTATCTAAACTAAGAGCACAAGGCTCTGAATGAGGGCCTGATGTTCTATACCCAGTTTAAAAAAAAAAGTACAGGGATTTAGAACTTTCTTTGTATAAACACTTCTTTTGCCAAAAAATCTCTTTTTGGGTAACTTTATCTCTCCAGCTGAACCCCTATTACTATACAGTTGACCCTTGAACAATGTGGGAGGTTGAGGCACCAACCCCCACCCACACACACACAGTCAACAATCTGCTTTTAACTTTTGACTCCCCCAAAATATAAGTTGTCCCTCAGTATGTACAAGGAATTGCTGCTAGGACCCCGGCGGATACTGAAATCCGCAAATACTCAAGTGCACTGTATAAAAATGGCATAGATCACTGCATATGGTCAGCTCTCCGCATCCACGAACTCCCAACCACAAATCAAAAATTGTACAGGTATTTATTGAAAAAAATTCACGTTAAAATGTGGACCCAGGCAGTTCACCTGTGTTGTTCAAGGATTGATTGTAATTGCTCAATAGTTACATGTGGCCAGGGCTATAAAAATCACCAGAAATCTCTTTGCATTATCATACCAATTTTATTTTTAAAAAGACAACAACAACAGAGGAAACCCTTTTGAGCACGTTGGTGTGCCGTGTACTCTGCTGCCTCCTGTGGGGACCACAGAGCTTTCTTGAACAGACTTTGGAATGGCCAAGGAGGATGCGCCCCAGGAGCACTTTCTGCCTGGTTCAGTTCTCAAGCAGTTTCCCTTGGATTTCAGTGCTCTGTTTTTTCAAATCTTGTAGTGTTCCTTGAGATCGTCAACATTTTTTTTTACATGTTTTACAATGGGATCTGGTTTAAGGTGACCATCCTGCCACCTGTTGGCAGCTCAGCAACAGCTCAGCTCAGGCGCAGTGCCACTGGCCCATGTGGGAATCGAACCAGCGGCTCTGTTGCTCAGAGCTCATGCTCCTAAGCCAACTCTTAACCAACTGAGCCACTCGGCCAGCCCGAGATCATCAACATTTTTTTTAAACTTTGCTGAGCCCTTAAAAGGATGGTCCTTGAAGATTAGCAGCCAGAGGTGCCCCAACGCTGGGGCTGCAGCCCGGGGAGGGCCTTGAATTTCAGAGTGCTTTCGCATGCCTCTTCTGATGGTGACTCTCATCATACCTACATAGAGGAGAGGGGAGTGACCGCCCGTGGCCTGCGAGGAGCCCTTGGGCAGCTGGATTCCCTGACCCTCACTTCTGCCTTGAAGTGCAGTCCGACAGTGTGGCACCCTCCTGGTGGGGCTCGGGCCCCAGCCATGCAGCAGACAGGCAGGGCAGCTGTGAGCCCATGTTAGGAATCCAAGGCCTCCTGTGAGTGACTTGTGTTTTAGAGTCTGCGGGGCTTTTGCTTATTTCTCCATGCTTTGCATTTTTAATGCCCAAACCTTACTCTCCCCTCCAAAAAAATATTAAAAAACCCAAAAAGCAAAAGAGCAGAACGGGAACATTTGGGCTTTGCAATGTCAAGGGAAAGGGAAAACTGGGGCGATAAGAGCAGAAGGGAATAAACAATATGGTGAATGTTTAAATTAAAAAAAAATTTATTACAGTAAAAGACACGTTGCCATTAATCCCCCTCAAACACTCCCCTTCACTTCGAGCACACTTATCCCATCATTCTTGCCACTTTCTGAAGCAGTTCTGGAAGTCCTCTTTCGTGAGTGTCTTTACTTGCGCTGTCATGGCTGCCTCGATGTCCTGAATCGATTCAAAACATTTACCTTTCATGGTCATTTTGACTTTGGGGAAGAGCCAGAAGTCGCACAGTGCCAGATCCGGTGAATAAGGTGGATGAGGACACACCGTGATGTTTTTATTTGGCAGAAATTCACATATACCAGAAGCGATGTGTGACACAGAGTGTTGTCATGATAGAGAATAAAACCGTTAGTCCATTTCATATTCATGCGTTGTTCATGATCCATGATTTACAGCATATTTTAAAACACACCTCTCAACCGTAGCTCACACCTGACTGACTGCACCGAACAAGTTGGAACTTGTAACACACTGTTACTAAGGTTCGATGTGCCCCTTCCCGTATTGAAGATCCCTGCCTTTCCATTGGCACTCGGCAGCAGCATTCACCGTATTTTGTGATCGCACCTCGTGTAAATTGTAGCTGAATGTGTTACTACCTAATTGAAACATGACATTTTTTCAGTTTCTCTTGAAGCTAGATATGGTCATCTGGTTGAGTTCTGGCCACTGAAATATAAATGGCAGCTTTCTGTGGCACTGTTGGGACGTCTTCTCAAAGGCAGGAGTCATAGCCCTTCTTTTTCTTCTTCCTGCTGGTTGAAGCAGGAGATTTGTACGCCGCCACACACACGCATGCACGCGCGCACACACATCCTGTAAAGATGGGATGCAGCCAGATAGAAGGTGCCTAAGCCTGCAATCAGCCACCACACCAGCTCTAGATTTCTTATCTAGATATTTCTAGGCGTTTCCATTAAAGAAAAATAACCTCCGTCTTGTTTGAAAACGAAAAAGAGCAGGTAAGACTGGACTAGGCCCTCCCCCTGCCGTGGGGAGCACCCTCGCTGGCTACATGCAGTCATCTGGGATCTGTGCTCCAAGTCCTCCCAGCTCTCAGGCTTGCAATAACTGAGATCCTACATACTCTCATCTTGTCTTTCAGAGCCAACCGTTAAAATCTCTGCGCAAGCTGTTGCATCTGTCTTCAGCCGCCAATCACCCAGCTTCCTCAGACCCCCGCTTCCAGCCCTTAACAACTCAACAAGCCAAAAATTCTTTCTCAGAAATTCGGATTCACCCCCTAAGCCAGGCCTCTGGTGGGAGCAGTAACATCCGGCAGGAGCCCACACCAAAGGGCAGGCCAGCCCTCCAGCTGCCAGGTCAGATGGACTCTGGTTGGCACGTGTCCTCTGTGACCCGGAGTGCCACAGAGGGTCCTTCCTACTCTGAACAGCTGGGTGCCAAGAGTGGGCCAAACGGGCACCTGTATAACAGAACGAATCGGTCTCGAATGCCAAATCTGAATGATTTAAAAGAAACAGCCTTGTAATGTGTGCTTGGGGTGGGG
>NW_017731363.1:3842405-3861925 GCF_001890085.2 Hipposideros armiger
GGCTGGGCTGGGGTGGTAAGCCAGTATGTTCAGCTTTATGAAGGTGTGTGCAATATTGTATGTGTGGAGCCCTCTGGCTCCTCACGGTCACAATGCTAGTCAGGGATCTTAGAGCTCCGGGAGTTCTTAGGGATTGCCAGTCTCCACGGCTCTTGTGTGAAAATGGACGGAGTGTGCCATTGAGGAAGAAGACATTCTTGTCAGTTTCTCCCCCTTACATTCCAGCTTTAGGGCAATCCCTGTTGAACTTGGGGAAGCCAGGACGTGTTCTGGCACTGCAAGGGATAGAAAAATCCATGTTGACCGATGCCCTTACCACAGATTTTTTTTCTGCCTAAACGAAACGTGGGGTTTATTGTAATCCAAGAGTATCTCTTTGAAGGGTTAGCAGATGAAGATGAACTAACTGTATGTCTTAAATTGTTTTCTAAACTTCCATATTTGATAGGATTTGTACCATTTATTTATAATTGATTAATATTGTACTGTTATAATCATACCTTTTATGTTAAATGTAAAGTTATTTTGAGCTGTTTGGAACATTGTGAAGCAGTGGGACAGCTACAGTAGTTTCTATAAAAACTAAACAGTAACATTTATATATTGCATCAGGAGTATTTTATTCTATATATAAATATATATATATGGTAAATATCTGTCAGTTTTATAAATATAATCATTTAAAGAAAGTATCATTATGACACTATCTGCCATATTTTTATACATTTGTAATATGAAGTGAGTCTTATACTTCTAATCAAGGGAGTTGACTTGTGGTTGTATGTGACTGTAACAGTAGGAACCTTGCTCAACTTGTAGGCTCCAGCAGTAGCCTCTCGACATGCTCCTTGGTAGCAGACGAGATGCAGCATCTCCTGAACCCGCAGGGGAAGAAAGTGGGCTAGGCCAGTGAGAGCTCCAGCAGGCCTCGTCTCTGTCCTCACACAGTTGGCTCCTCTTCGTGTCCAGGGACGTTTCCTTGCACCTGAGGAAGCACAGATCCGAGCGACTCATGGGTCTTTGTAGAGAGAAGGTGCTCTTCTACTTAGCATTAGTGTAGAGCGTCGACCAAAGATTTGCTAGTGGACATTCCTAGTCGCGAGGTTGTAAGAGGTACCTGTCTGCAGATCTTGCGGACCAGTTCCATGCTCCTGAATCCTGTGCACTGTACCGGAGACTCTTGGGGTGGGGGTGGGGGGTGGGGGGGATACATGTGTGGCATTTCTATTTCTAAATACTTTTTTTGTTATTGCTCTTTCCAGTATATTTAAAAGGCTCCTGAAGCAATTTTAGATGTAGAGAAAATTGCTATACTCCTTTTTTCTTCCTGGGACTGTTCATGTATAACAAGGTTATCATGAACATACACGCACGCGCGCGCACAGTCAGAACAGGACTTTTCCTCTTTTGATCTCCTTCAACTCCCAAGTTCCTCCCAAGTGTCATCAAGGCCATTGGCCAACAAAGGTTACAGCCCCGTGTCTCTGGGCCATCCTTGACAGAACATCACTCAACACCATTATCCATCAAGTGTATTAGATTTTTAGAAGTAGTCTCTTAGCAATAATGTTTTTAGAGGTCCCCTCCCACCCCTCAAAGAGGTAATGCCTCGGTATTTATTACTTGTCCCAGGGTTCTGCGAGTGTCCGCCCCTGAATCAAGTCAGCTGTAATTGAAATGTGCTGAGTTACTGTCCCCCTCCCCCACGATTTTGAGAATCATAGCTCTGATGATTATGAAGATTATAAAATCTTAGTTTCTTTGAAGCTTATTGTGTGCATATTGCATTTTTATATAACTACTATAATGATGTGTATGGATTATATATAGAGGTCATTTTAAGGTGCTTTTTATTTAATTTTAATAAGTGTAATAGGCACTAAAATGAAATTCAACTGGGTACTATCCTTGAAACAATTTGATTCAAACCAGTAGTTTGCATGCTCTTCGGTTCTTTTTATATCTTGTTTCTTTCACCAGTTCAGTACTGTTCGAGTAGCTCTGAATTCTGGCTTTTCCCAGGCAGCTGCTCAGTTATATACGTGACGTGGACCCGTAGCAGTTTTTGCCTGGATACTAATGACTCTAAAAGAGTGTGTAACTCTTCTTTTTCATACTAGATCTGTACCTTGTATCCCCCCTTGCAAACCAGAAACTGCATTTTTTCCTCTGGAAAGACTTCTCACTGTGCTGTGCGCTTAGGAACTGCGCAGTCACATTGCCATGCTGTGGCAGTTGAGGCTCGTCGTCACCTAGGGGCTGGTTTCCCATGTTGTCATCCTTGCTAACACTGGGATCTCAGATGTTTGCAGAACATTTCTATTCCTGATGGTTCTTCAAAGAAGGGCTAGAGTAATTGCCTTCTACCTAGAGCAAAGTAAACCTAACTAATGAAGAGTCAATACATACTTTTCGTACATTCCCAGATTTGAGCCAGAAAATATCTACAGTGTTTTCCACTCGTGTTTTTGAGGTAGCTCTTTTATCCTCTTCTCAGCTTTTGTCCATTCTGACTTCTCATTCACCTCAGTGAGCTGTAAGTGAACTACAGTCCGCATTTCTAGCATGTGTAACTCTCTTACACTTACACAGGGGAATGGTGACATTTCCTCTCAAATCTAATGGGCCCTCTCTTAGCTTTTAACTGGTGTTTTCCTCTGGTCGATGAGTTATCGACCTCACAAAGATTGTCATCCATGATAAGGGCTTGATTTAAAGTCACAAACACTTGCATTTTCTTTAGGAAGGGAAATTTTTATGCCACCCATGTTCTGCCCTAACTTCTCAAAGGATAAAGAGGTTGAATGAAGGCTTATGAATTACTATGTTTTATGGACGTGTCACTGATCTTTCGAAAAGAAACTCTGCTTCACTGTTTCTATGCTTTTGGTTTTACCACCATCCGTGTTCTTCTTAGAAGTTCTAAATGAACTTCCACTGAACCTTGTTTGGTCTTGATCTGAGGTTCAGCCTCTCTCCAGAGCACCAGACCAAAAGTGCTTCATGCTAAGGGGCTCAAGTGAGTGAGCTGTCGCTACAGCAGTGGTTCTCAGCCAGGGCTGGTTTTGCCTCGCAGCAACATTTGGCTATGTCAGGAGACCTATTTGGTTGTCACAACGGGGTGTGGTGTTGAGCTACTAGCATGTAGGGGAGGCCAGGGGCATTGCCGCACGTCCTACGTGCACAGGACAGCCTACAGACTGAGAACGACCCGGCCCCATCTGTCAGCGCTGCTGTTGGGGACCCTGCTCTACCGTATTCCAAGCCCACTGGTCTGCAGAGCTCGGCTCTGTCCTTGTCTCTCCGGGCTACGAACCTGCAGGTATGAATTCTTCAGCATCCCATTCTCTTAAGGAGTCGTCTGCCGCTGTTCTGGAATCCCTGGAATCCTATTGTTCGTTTCCATTGTCTTGGGCCTGCGAAAAGGTGCATCCTTTGGGAGACCAGAGTTACTTTATAGGTGTTTGAGAACTTAAATTCTAGGTCAGCATCCTTAGAAAAATCTTTCTTAGAGTCATGAGGCTTATATTTAGAAGCACGCAGCAGCCTGGCAGATTGGCATGATTTTTACCAACTGCTCAAAGGCATCCATGGCTTTTAGCTGTGTCTCCCAAAAGAAAATGTCTGTTTTGTAAGTCATTTAATAGCTCTACAAATATTGGCATATGACAGACCGATTAGATGCAAAACCCTCTGTCTTGGTGGTTGTGATGTGGCTCTTATAGGAGTACTTGTGCTGTACGCTTTGGTTAAATCTGTTTTAAGACTCACCATACGCAGTTGTACTTTCATTCTAAGCTCAGAGCTATGCTGGTTAGTTTCTAGTCACGTCATGTATTGTAAAGTATGTTGTGGTTATAGAGTTAGCCAGTTTAGCATGTTCCTAATCTGAAAATTAGTGGACTTCGCTAGGAAATGCTACCCCATGTTCCCTTCCCAGCACCCCTTAGTTAACGTCATAGTATCCTCACTTCTTAAACTAGCTGTTAGAGTAAATAAGGAAAAAAGCCATTTCTTTTCTTCTAGTTATGTATTGAGAATAACTCATAAGTGTACCACGTTTTTTCCAAGGCCAGAGGCTTGCTCTCCAAGTGCGTAGAAGGCACTGATTATTTCTGTTCACCGAGGTCCCGGTGGTGACCCAACTTTCAGCAAGGGCAATCACTCATTACGACTTACTCCTAGAGCTCAGCTGGGACTCAGAAATCTGCGTATTCTCTCCTGGGCAGAACCTGTTTCCTGGAGAGCACTGCTTTTATATCTAGAAGTGCGTTGCTTCCTGCATTATAGTGGGATGTTGAGCTCCTTGGGAGCGCTAAGATCCACAGACTCAATACTTTTGTGAACTGGGAATGTGGTATGATACACTGAACCAACTCAGAAATACTGAAATAGTTCCTTACCTCCTTCAGTTCATCACTACTAAAGTGTGTAGGCTGAAAACAACTTACCTAACGGTTAAAAACAAATGGTTTCTTTAAAAGGGGCAGCAGAAAAGACTACAAATGTTCTAAGTGTCCTGTTGCTAATCCCCAGGGCCAGAATCTCACAAGAAGTTTCTCTCAGAGACTTAAAGGGCCATCTTACGAAACAAAAACTTGTAAGTGGCTCTGATTTCTTCCTTTTGCGTCTTGACCAGCTGAGATGTAGAATATCTTGAGGTCTGATTCAGCTGGGTAAAAAATTCTGTCCTGGAAACCACGAGTAAATAAATGCAAGGAAATGAAGCCGTGACAGGACGAGTCCCTCGTCTGTCTGTATACACACAATGTGGTGAAAGTAAGGTGGCTAGGAAACTCTGGGCCTGCTGCCCTATTCTATTTATTCTTTTCTAATTGAGTGTACTATAAACTATAAAAGATCATCGACTTTTGTGCCAAGTCAGTAACTACGTGACTATTCATTTCCCATAGTGCTCTGTTAACTCGTCAGCCTTAGGCCTGGCCCTGACTACACCTTTTTCCACTTCAGGCTCCAACCCACCTTTCTGTGTATTTCCTATAGGCTATTAAATATGATCACAACCTGCCTTGTACTTTCATTCATTAACTGTTTACTCCCAGATTTGAGGGAGCTTTGTCTTTTTGTTTTGCCAGAAAAAATTTGTAATAGTTGCACGTTGGATTTCGAGGGCCGGAGAGCTGCGTCAGTGAAACTGGTTTCACTTCTGAGGCCCTTTGTTTACCTACAAGGTTGAGCTCTCTGAACCCCATTTGATCCTTGGGTCGTCTTTTGATCCTCCTTTGGAATCTTAAAAAAAAATCAGTCTCCATGTTGTATGCAGATTAGAAGTTGCCTTGTTCGCTACTCTTCCAGCGCAGAGTATCAGGGAGAAAGAGGCCTTATCTGTTCCTCCATCCCCTCCGTTTTGACAGACTGCTAAGAATTCCTCAGGACTTCCTTTGGTTTGGGATTGTACTTTCCCCAAAGCCTGATCTGCTTCGTTTCAGGCGTAGACAAGCTTGTCCTAGTGCTCTGCTTCAGGGTTAATCAGATGAAACCCAGGAATAGAAAAGGTAGATGCCTTGACTTTCGTCCCTGTTGGGGGATTAAAGTGTTTATCGCCAGAGTTGTCAAAAGCTCCAGTTACAAAGCATTCAGAGTTTCAAGGGGGGGTGGGGGGGACAAAACGCTTTTCCCCCTGGAGAACTTTTAAGTTCTCGACAATGGCTTAGATTTTCCAAAGTGGAAAGCAAAGCTTGTACAAAATCTTGTTTTCACTCGAGATATCCGATTGGTTATATAGAGTCCTCTCAGTCTATTTTCCTCTTCTTGTTCCCTCCTTGGTCACTGATGGAGTCAGGCTGGAGGGGTAATGCTGTGATTGTAGGAAGTCAATTCTCACTGTAAACTCGGATTAACAGAAACAAACCAAACAAAATAGTGGCCCCTAATTCCTATCTCCAAGAATTGCTTTGTGCCATTTTGAATTCAGGTAGTTATGCTGTATATACTTAGAAGACTATTCCGAACTTCTTCAATCTCTAGGAAGTTTGAAGGGGTATTTGGGAAGACACAGGGCAGGGTGACTTTGAGAGATCCCTGCGCATGCATGAAAACAAAAATAGGGATAAGCCAGAACGATGTAACATCCAAATTTGTGGTAGATGAAGAATCGGTGGAAATTCTTAATTGCACAGACTTTATAATCCATAATACAAAGTGTAATTCCATACTTTTTACTGTGGCAAGGGTGTGTTGTGGTGTTAACCTTTTTAATTTTTGAATCCAAACTGAATTTAAGGTGTTGAATATTTAAATTCCTCACAAGCTAATTATGAACCATTTGTAAAGTGTTTCTATAACTCTTTGTATCATGTGTTAGTACATCTTATCAAGTTTTTTCTGGCATGTATTCCATTCTAAATTTCTGTAAAATTTCTATTGTTGCTGTAAATATTATACAAATATCTATTCCGTGGTAACCTTAATTATCAGCATGAAATGGTTAATTTTTACTGAGCACAATGTATTTTTGAATGGACCTTCCCAAATGTCTTTAATAAAATGCAGATTTTGCACTGACTGAAGTGATTGCCAGGCGTCCCAATCCTGAGCACTGTTGTCCCTCACAGGTTTGAACAGCACGCAGCACAGCAGTTAGTTCCTTCTTTGTAAAGAACTCATTTGAATGCAAATGAGGGATAATGGACCTTTGAAGGTAGAATCAGTTTAAGGGACTGAAATTAATGTAAAGCGGGGCAAATCCTGTTATTTAATGATGGTGATAATTTTTTTGTATTTATAAAGCTTTTTTCCCCTTCTGGCATTTTGAAAACTGGTTTCTTTTACACTTGAGTGTTGTCTCCTTTGCACGTTGCGAGACGCTCACTTGATGGTTTGGGGAGGGTGGGCAGAGATGCCTCCTGCTCAGTGCAGTGGGGAAAGGAAAGATGGACAGCTTAATAAGGATTTCTCCGTGTTTTAGAGCAGCGGGTTGGCAAACTCTTTCTGTAAAGGACCAGATAATAAATATTTGAGGCTCTGTGGGCAAAGGGTCTCTAACTAAACTCTGCCATTGTAGTGCAAAGGCAGCAGAGGCCATATGTAATGAAAGGGGGGTGTCTGTGTTCCTAGAAAACTTTATTTAAAAAACAAACAAACAAAAATGGCTGAGTGCCAGATTTACTGGCCTGTTCTAGGCCTTCACTTTTGTCTTTAAGGCTAAGAAGACCAACTGAGTAAATGCTCAATCAGGGGGGAAAGAACTTAAATATCTAAATACGCTTGATCTTTCTAAACAAAGGATAGGAGCTAAAACCTAGTGCCTTGCATTCTTAAAAGTACTGTATCACCAACTTCTTTGCCCCAAGTTTCTCCTTTAAGTCATGGAAACCTATGATTTCAATTATACTTTTTATCAAGACTGAATCACAGTATCTGCAGCTTGTAATTTTTTTTATATTCATAGCACTTACTATGGCCCGGCACAATGCCAAGTGTTCTACTTTTATTATTACAATACTTTTCACAACAACACAGTGAAGCAGGTCGTATCCCCATTTTGTAGATAAGGAAACTGAGGTCTGTGGACTTGACATTAACTTGCCCAAGGTCAGCCAGCTAGGATTTGAAGCCCAGTATGTTCACTGTAAAGCCCATACCCTTAAACACTTAAACGGTGCAGTCGCTGTGTCTCCACGTATAAAAGCCGACGTGGGGTTCATAACACGGGTGATTCATGGACCACCTTTCCTCCCATCTCCCAGCAGGTGGTAGCTGATTTGATTTGAGAATAGAACATTTCGTTGAAATGAGTCACTAGAGGTCCAGAGACTGGTGAAGTGGCTATAAAAGCACAGGATCTAGCGGCAGATTGCCTGAGTGGAATCCTAGCTCCATCACCTACGTCTTGTGGGGCTTTAGACAAGTTACTTAACTTTTTTTTTTTTTTAAGCTGAGCCATCCTGCCACCTGTTGGCTGCTCAGCTCGGGCCGGGAATCGAACTGGCAACCCTGTTGCTCAGAGCTCGCACTCTTGAGCTCTTAACCAACTGAGCCACTAGGCCGGCCCTGTTACTTAACTCTCCTATGCCTCAGTTACCTTGTCTTTAAGTGGAAATAATAATAGGACTTACCTCATAGGGTGGTTGTGAGGATTTAATGAGATGATAACCTGCAAAGCACTTGAGAGATTCTCAATAAGTATTAGCTCTTACAACATTATTGCTATTATTTGTGCCCCAGTTGGCAGTCCTATGAAGTTGAAAAGGAATGTCACTGAATCTTGACTGCCAGTTATAACAAGCTCATTAAGCACTTTAGATACATGTATCCTATTTGATCTTCACATCAGCCCTGTAAAGTTGTCTAGGTTGGGAACCACCATAGCTTGGAGTTACTTAGTGCTTGGAGCTACTCTTGGGATCCCTGGGAAAGCAACAATGCTTGTAGCTGTGCATTTGTCAGCAGGCCTCAGCAACCACGCTCTGGGTGGACAAAAAGATGCTCTTCTGTCAGCGTCTGTTCAAAGGCTCACTTTAAGGATGCAATCTTCTGGGTTCTGCAACTGGATTCATAGCAGTACCTCTATTTTAAATTACCTTTGCTTCGTCCAAGTAACCTCCTCCCACACTGAATACTAAAATCAGCTCAGACTTTATCTTGGCAACGCTTAATGCTACTTTTTTTGTTCATAACATTTAATTTAGTTGTTTAAAAACCTCCTGCAATATGTTATATTTTTACACAATTAAAAAAACAATCTCCTGCAAGTGTAGACCACAACTCTAGCATTTCTGAAGATAAAAGTAAACATGTTAACGTAAGGTAAGAGAAATGAGTTTTTGCTACACTGTATATTTTTAATTGGAAGTTTCCCCCACAAAAGAAATAATACTGCAAGCAGCCGAAATAGCTCAGTTGGGAGAGCGTTACACTGAAGAAATAATACTGCAAACATAGTTCATGTGTTTAGTAGCAAAATTCTGTTACGCTTCAGATATCTCTCAATAAAAGTTTTCTTTTTTATACATTGTCATGAATTAAATAAAGTAAAAAATTAATATGGTGTTGTAAACAAATTACCTGCAGATAAACGTTTTACGGATCTCAGTATCTTATTGCTTATTAAATTCTGAAGTATATTCAGCAATTTCCAACGTGAAATCTCCACTGACTTCTTTGCAAAAGTTGACAAGTTGATCCTAAAATTCATATGGAAATTCAGGGGACTCAGAATATCCAAAACAATCTTGAAGAACAAAATTGGAGGACTCAAGCATTCCAATTTCAAAACTTACTACAAAGCTACAGTAATGAAAACAGTGTGGTACTGGCATAAAGATAAACATACAGATCAATGGAATAGAATTGAGAGTCCAGAAATCCTTATCTTGATGGTCAATTGTTGTTTTTTTTCAGTAAGGGTACCAAGGCCATTCAATGGGGAAAAGAACGGGGTTTTTTTGACAAATGATGCTGGGACGACTGGATATCCACATGCAAAGAATGAAGTTCGACCCCTACCTCATACCAGGTGCAAAAGTTAACTCAATGGATCAAAGATCGAAATGTAAGAGGTAAAACTATAAGAGCCTTGGAAGGAAACATAGGAGTAAGTCTTTATGATCTGGATCTGGCAATGGTTTCTCAGATATGACACCAAAAGCAGAAGCAACAAAAGAGAAAAATAAATTGGACTTCATCAAAAGTTTAAACTGCTTCAAAGGACTCCCTCAAGAAAGTAAAAAGACTTACCGTATTTCCCCATGTATAAGATGCACCTTAATTTGGGGGCCCGAAATTTGAAAAAAAAATGCATTACATAAAGTTATTGAACTCAAGTTCTATTCATCATGAAATTCATACAACTCCTCATAACTGTCAAAACTCCCAACCATTAGCTTGTCCTCATCTGTGTCTGATGACGAATCACTATCTTCATATATTATTGCCTTGTCCTCAGTTCCATCTATGGCATTTCAAATGCCACACTTCTTAAATGACTTGACAATGATCTACAACCACTGTATAAGACGCACCCAGTTTTTAGACCCCAAATTTTTTGACAAAGGGTACATCTTATACATGGGGAAATACGGTACTTTCAGGAGCTGTCTTTCTTGCTGGCTTTCCTGAAATCTACCCCCACCGGGCATCCATACTTCATGGTTTTCACTTTCTACTACTGGGGTTGGCTTCTGCCTAACCCCAACTGTTTTTTGTTAGCCAATATATATTTTTTGAAATCTAAAGATATGTATCTCCTAGTTTGCAGAAAATAAAGTTTGTGAGATTAAAAAAAAATGTAAAAAGACAACTCACAGAATAGGAGAAAATATTTGCAAATCTTATGTCTGGTAAGGGACTTATATCGAAAATATATAAAGGACTCTTAATAATAAAAAGACAGCCTGATTTTTAAATGGGCAAAAGATCTGAATAGATATTTCTCCAAACAAGTACAAATGGCCAATAAACACAAAGATGCTTGGCATCATTAGTCATGGAGAAATGCAAATCAAAACCACAATGAGATATGACTTCGTATGCCCCAGGATGGCTATAATAAAAAAGACAGCTAATAACAAGTGTAGAGAAACTAGACCCCTCATACATTGCTGGTGGGCATGTAAGATGGTGCACTCTGGAATATCATCAGGCAGTTCCTCAAAAGGTTAACGTTACCATATGACGTAGCAATTCCACTCCTAGGTACACCAAGATAAATGAAAACAATTGTACACAATTATTCGTAGCAGCATTATTTATAATAGCCAAAAATGTGGAAACGATCCAAATGTCCATCAGTGGATAAATGGATAAATATTGGGTTGTCGGAAAAGTCATGATGTATTTTTTCTGGTTTTCGTTGCAAAAATGCATCATGACTTTCCCGACAACCCAATACAATGTGGTCTAGCCATACAATGGAATGATCTGCCATAAAAAGGAAGTTCTGACGCACGTTACAACATGAAGCAACCTTGAAAACGAAAGAAGCCAGACACAAAAGACCACATATTGTATGACTTCATTTACATGAAATTTCCAGAATAGGCTACAGAGACAGAAATAGATCAGTGGTTGCCTAGGGTTGAGGTGGGCCAGTGGGCTTGAGGATGATGGCTGATGGGTGTAGGGTTTCTTTTGGGGTGATGAAATTTTTCTAACATTGATTGTGATAATGGTTGCTCAACTCTGAATATACTAGAAGTCATTGAATTGTACCCTTTAAATGGGTGGAATTTGTATGATATGTGAACTTTATCACAGTTACAAAATAAAAATTTCCGACATGAACAATTATTTGGATAACCTTTATTTCTGCCTCAGACCAGGTCATTTTTTCCCCTTAACTTTCCTCCTGTGTCTGGAGCATGAATTTTAGAGGACATGAACTCAGGCTTTTCTCTGACAATGCAAGTTCATTCAACTTTCCCAATAAGGGTATCCAATCAGGCATTCTGTTCAAAATGCATTTGTCTGTGTGTTCTAAGACCAGAGGAGGATTTCCACCCTACCGCCTGCCCAACCCCCAGCCCCCAACCCTGAATTGCTTATACTTATTTGAGAGGAGATGGAGCAGGGAAAAGCGTTTTTCCAGGTTCAGGTATACAGCGTGGGGATTAGAAAGAGGCTGGGTTAAAAATGAAGCTGTTCTAAGCCCCAAAACACCAGGGAAGAGATTTGGGGCTTTTAGGGGGCTGCCCTCTTGGAAGATGGATGTGATGCCCAGGATCGCGTTAGTGTGAGTCCATTCACTCGGCTTGGCATTTGAAAACAGTCACTCAGCGCTGCCAGCAAAGGCCGCACTGGGTCAGGGCCAGGATAGTCTTGGATTGATGCCCCAGTCTCATTGGAGTCCCCCATCCTCTGATTCCACTCCCCTCAGCTCCTACTTTCAAATCCTCTCCTGCCCACCAGCAGCATGTCATCAGCCTCTCCCAGAGAAAGGCCGGAAAACAGGCTCCCCTATAAAGGATGAAAGAGACTTAGAGGGTCGCTTCTAGAGCTCTTTGCTTAATGAGCTTCTCCAGGAGGGGAAGGCCAGCCTCGTTCCAGGCCCCTCCCTTCCTTCCCTAAGAGCTCTCAGCAGCAGAAGCAGGCGGGTGTGTGTGTTGCAAGGCCAGAGGGCAGAGGTTGGAAGGTTGGGCTCATCAGGGGCATAGCCACATCGCCCTTCTTAGGAGAGGTAGGTCCTGACCACTTCGCATGAAGCATGGACTCTGCTAATGGGCCTCCTCCGTGTAGCCAGTGATAGCTCCTGGGCCAACTGTTTTCAGAGTGTGAAGCTTGTTGAAAAATGGTAGCCCCAGATAAAGAGAAATTCTCGTGTGTTCTGGTCATTTGGGGTTCCTAAATATAGGGAAACTTTGCTACTTGCATGTGCAGCCTGTCCTATGTACTCACCTAAATAGTGACCACAGACTGGGATAATTTGCCTGAATGGACTGCAGAATAGAGCTGTATGTCATGAGAGCTCTGGAACCCCGCAATCCCTGTGTGCATGGGGGTGAGAGCTCAGAGCAGGGGAGGTCCTCCTGCATGGGGGTTTGGTCATGTAAGTCTCCCAGGAGTCTGTGCTTTCCATCCACCGTACTGTACTCATCTCACCCCAAAACCTTGCACTCTGTGTACCCAGTGCTCTAAAGTCCTAAACAACCATGATTTAATGAAAACTTAGCTAGGAGAACCTGCAAGCTTGCTCCCCCTTTGCATTCAAAGCAAGGCTTTTTATACGCTATGTTCGTGTTTTAAATGTAGTAATGCAAAAGAATTTTCAATTTATCAGGGCTGCTTTGTGTTTCCCCTGGGACTGCACCTTTCACAGTGTCACTGAGACAAAAAAAAACAAAAAACAGAGCAGCAAATTACCCCTGCTAAAGCTTTTGTATGAAAATTGTTTTTAGGGACATTTTCTTTGTTCCTGTTTTCTTTGGCCCTGAGTGGGGAATATGTTCACTTTTTTTTTTTCATTGAACTTGGAAACTATATTTTGGAAAAAAGAAAAAGAAATATTCTCTGCTCAACTCTGCATTGAAAAGAGCTTGTAAAATACAGCCCCGTTCGTCACAGTGGCATGTCAGGGTTCCTCCGTGGGCTACTGTGCCCTCCACCCCCTGGCAGGCGCCAAGCTGAGGCAGGCATCAGGCACATTTGCTGACGCACTCCAGCAGCTCCATCCGGATGGCAATTCGGACGTGCCAGCCCAGCGGGATCAGCCGGATGAAGCGGGAAATGATGGGGGGGCGCAGCAGATTCTGGACTGTGGAGGTTCGGTCTGAGTTTCCGTAGAAGACCTAAAGAGAGGGGCAAAATCCTGTCACCTGTCACCATCATATCAGGGGAAGGAAAAGGAAGAATGATTCCTTTCTGGAGGTGGCTCCAACTTGTAACTGGAAAATCTCAGAAACTGGTCAAAGTACAAAGAATTAGGTGCCCCCAAAATCTGACTTTGGGGGCTGGCCGAGTGGCTCAGTTGGTTAAGAGCTCGCTCAAGAGTTTGAGCTTTGAGCAACAGCAGTTCGAGTCCAACCCGAGCTGAGCAGCCGCTGAGCTGCCAACAGGTAGCAGGATGGCTCAGCTTAAAAAAAAAAAAATCTGACTTTGGTTGCTAGCACCTATACACTCCAGGCATCTCTGAGTCTCTATATGGAAACATCTAGAACTGTAATGTCCAGTATGGTAGTCAGTAGCCACATGTGGCTATTTAAATTTAAATGAATTAAAATTAGGTTGCAGTTCACTTCCTCAGTCATACTAGCCACACACCGTTCAAGTTCTCAACAGCTAATGTGATCAGTGACTGCCATATTGGACACTGCAGATAGTAACATTTCCATCCTGGCAAAAAGTTCTACTGGATGGCTCTGATTAAAAAATGCCTCTTGATTCTTATCACCAATTTTGTGTTTTAATCCTTTGCATTTTGACAAGAATTTTGAAAAGGACCACATCGCGCAAGAGGGATGTTCCCATGTTCCAAAGGAACTGAAGTGGGGCTCAAGTAAAAAAATGTGAGCTGGCTCTGCAGTTGTGAGCCAAAGCTTAATTGTGTGTCTCTACACTGACACAAATGGCAAGTACTTTCTAGACTTGGAAATGGTTTTAAAAAGAAAAAGACAAAAACTAGAAGGAAGATTCTGGAAGGAAGAGGGCAGCGCCCAGAGTAGAGAGAAAAAGGGTGTGTTTTGTGGTTTTCGGGATATCACGTGGCACAATGCGGTGGCTGAAACATAAAAAGATGCCGTGGATGTCATTCTTTGCGCTCTCCAGAGTCGTCATTCTCTGCCTGGTGACGCCGGGACATTTCATTCCCTGCTGGTATTATCTTCAGAAAAAAATCTGACTGTCACGTTGGCCTCATCCACCCACAAAACAAGAAGGGCCTCCTATACTGTGATCTTACCTTTCTTCCCAATAACAATACCCCGCAGCCCCTTCTCTAAGCCATTTGCCCTGGAACCTATTCAAGCCAGGAGCCAGGTGAACAGGGAGGCTCAACAGCCTCCTCGAGATGGCACAAGTGCCCGGATGGAGTGCTGCTCTGCAAAGAACTGTCAAGGCCTTAGAAGCACAGACAGGGCTTAAAAAGAATGCTCCTATCTCTTTGGAAAGCCAATGAATAAGAACAGAAATATAATAAAATGTCCAAGTATCAAGATGGTTTTTCCTATTGTGTTCAAATTCCTTAAAATCTCAACCCATGAATAGTCTTGCTGTGTGTATTTTCATCAGAGAATACAAATTCTGACTTTCAGCTGCACATGTCTACTTAACCTGATTAGATGTCCAAAATAGCTGGGGGAAGTCCTCACTCTCAGGTGAAAGGACAGTTAACATTTCCAAGGAGCTAGTAAATTTTTTATTCATCATAAATACACATTATATTTTTTTGTGTATATATGTATATATTGTATTCTCAAGAGCCTACTGTGTTCAGTCTGTGGTAAATGAGACACATTTTGGTGCTCATATTAGTGGCATATAAAGTTGCCCAAATGTTTATAGGCCTCTGTCTGCCCTGCTGGAAACCACTTCCATAGTTTACTGGCTAGTTTGCTGGGTTGTCCCAAGCTTCCCAGCTGTCAGCCTCAATCATAGTAAGAAGAGGTGGTATCTACATCAATGGACCAGGACCTACCCGCATCAATAATAGATCAAGTCAGACCCATGCAGCAAAGTGTTCAGTGTTCCAGGGCGTTTGGAATAGTCCAAATGGCGGGCGCAACTATATGCTGATATGAGAATTCAGACAGATTTCTTTCGCACACAAGAATGGTACTCATTTGCAAACAAACTGCTAGGCACCAGGCATACAAGAAAGACAGCTGCCTTGTGGTCAGAGAGCAGGCCGTGACTCACCATGCCTTGGGGTGAATGCTTTGAGAGAGTGCAGGGACAGGAACACAGGGACAGTAGCAGGGGGAGAGTCCCAGAGGCTGTGAGCTTAAGGTGGTTTGGAGTACACCTGACTTACCCGGTTGTTTCCGGTCTGGTCCTTATAGTAAATCCAGTTCAGGCTCTCGTTGCTCCGGTACTGTACACTGTACTTGGTCATCCACTCATCAATGTCACAACGACCCTGGGTGAGTATCCCTGAAATCACCTTGACCTCCTTCAGATCTATCTGTAACCACTGGCTGCTGTCTTGGAACTTGGAGAGCCAAGAGCACCTGCCAAAGACACAGCGAATTACCAGGAGCCTTTCCCCATGAGTCTCCGAGGAGCCTGGAGACGCTGTCTTTTGAGGGGATGCCAACACCTGAAGAGCCCGGGCAGTCTGAGCTGCAATGTGCTAAGCACCCAGAGGCTTGTCTCCAAGAGGTGCCCAGCCTCTGTGATACTTGTATCATTCTCTCTTGCTGCACCTCCACCGCCATAGGAAAAATCGCCAGATTCAACTAATTTGTCAAAGAAATGCCTTCAAATGTAGCTGAAATCACCTTTGGGGCGCGGTTGAGCATGTCTTTCTTCAATGCACTGTTATCGCATCCACCAGCCCTCTTTCCTTTTCCTTAGTCTCTCCTAATGTTTCTTTCTCCGAGAATCTTTTAATTTCACTCTCTTCATACATATCTGCGTTTCCTTCGGGTGCTGTCATCCATAGCTTTCAGGGAGTGTCTGCCATGTGCAGAACATAGTTGAGTGGCTCTGGCAGGGCTTTTGACAGCAAACCAACCATTGAAGGAACTGATTTGGGTTTTTTAGCTATATCCTTCATAAATCGTGGAAACCTATAGCTTCCTTCCCCATATTTTTATATTGCATATTAATTAGCTTCTCAGGACTCGGCCCTTAGCTGCCTTCTCTTCTAATTCCGGACTTGCTCCTTGGGTGGCTCTGACTTTTTACTTCCACCCCAGACCTTTTCTAAATTCTAAATCCTGAGAATCAATTGCTGGCTAGGCAACTTCTCCCAGATGCCTTAAATGATGCCTCAAATGAAACATGTCCAAGACTCCCAATTATCCCCACCCCAACCCCTCCCTCTGGTACTCAACTCTGAAATTGACCTCTGTCCTTCCAGGTGTTCATGCCAGCGATCTGAAAGCCATCTGTGGTTCCTTCCTCAAATGGCCAATTCATTTATTGGTTCCAGCTCAAATATTTCTCAAAGCCATTTACTTCTCTCCATTTCACTGCCCCACTCTAGCCCTCAATTCTTGCCGGGACTGCCACTGTAGCTTAATTAGTCTCCCTGGATTACTCTTGTCCCCCAACTAAACAGCTCTCCTCACAGGAGCCAGAAGATTTTGTTTGTTTGTTTGTTTGTGTTGTTTTTTTTTTTTTAGCTGAGCCATCCTGCCACCTATTGGCAGCTCAGCAGCAGCTCAGCTCGGGCTGGGCATCAAACCGCTGTTGCTCAGAGCTCAAACTCTTGAGCGAGCTTTTAACCAACTGAACCACTCGGCCGGCCCAGAAGATTTTTTTTAACACAAATCTGATTGTGATACTCCCCAACTTCAAATCTTTTTCTGGCAGAGCCTGCTAATTGTCTCCCAATAGACTCTTCCCATCTTTCTTTAGTAATAAGAACCCCTGAGTTTTGTCTGGGCAAATGGCCACCCAGCTAAGATCACATTTCCCAGTCTCCCTTGCAGCTAAGTGAGGTCATCGGATGAAATTCTGGTGGATGGCATATGGGCAGAAGTGGCCAATAGGATTACATTTGTATCCTTAAAGGAAAAGTGTGTTCACTCTGCTCTTCTTTTCTCCCTACTGACTAGAATGTGGACGTGACAGTGGAAGCTAGAGCAGCCATCTTGGGCTCCAAGATGGAAGCTTCATGTTAAGGATGACAGAACAACAAGGTAGAAAGTGTCTGGACCCCTGATACCATCCAGCTGCCATAACAACCCTAGACTGCCTAATTGAACATTTGGGTGAGCAAGAAGTACACTTCTATGTAAGTCTCTGTACTTTGTGGCTCTTTGTTACAGCAGCATAAATAATAGTTTGTATTCTAACAATGCACGTTCAGGGTCCTCCATTATCCCTAAAATAAGGACCACACTCCTTAACATGATTTAAGAGGCCCTGCATGATCTGACTTCTGCCTGCCTCTCTAGACTTACCTCGCCTGTGCTCTAACCTTGCTGGCCTGCTTTACGGTCCCCATCCATGCCCTTGAGGGGTCTTCCCAACCCAGGGCCTTTGCACCTGCTGTGCCCTGTGCCCCTCTCATCTGGCCAACTGTCTCAGGTTAAATATCTTTTCCTTAGAAAGCCCTTCCTTGGTGCTTCAAATAAACCAGGTCTTTTTTTCCTTCTCCATCTCCTCCACAGCACGCATCACACTTACTAAACGATCAGTTGTGTGATTACGTGCTTAGAGTCCATCTCCCTTTCTAAACGGTGTGCTTCTAGAAGGCCAGGACCTCATCCATCTTGTTCCCTGCTGTATCCACAGTCATTGGCAAGTGGAAGGTACTCAATCAATATTTGTTGAGTAACTAAGAGCATTCTATGTCACTCATTTATTACAGAGACCTACTTTTTCAAATCACATGACAACAACAACAAAAAAAGTTGCCTGAGCCACCGGCCCTGCTTACCCAAAGCCTTGACTGTTGAGCCGGGCCTTGTTGGCGGTCCACGAGGAATACCAGGCCACATACTGCTCCGGGTTGGAGCAGGTGATCTGGTCTGGTGTAACCTCTCCTGATTCGAAACCCAGGGGCTTATGATAGGGGCATTCTGGGAAAGGAAAAAGAATGCTCATTAAAACATTCATATCCCATCACAATACTCAACAAACACAACATGACTGAAATGATGTTTGAAGTTGAAGTAAAGGGATTGCCATGGAGACTCACAACATTCGTATAAAGCAGAGGGAAGTGGTTCTTTGGCAACCTCATTGTGGGGGGAGGGGAGTTTTGAGAATACTTCACCTTCTCTACAAACTTAGAGACCTAAAAACCAAGAAGTTCACAGTGAAATATCATACTTAAATGTCATACTCTTTATTTTCCTCATTAACGCAGGTTTAACCATCCTGTGTGATGACATCAGGGTCCCCTCAGGCAGCATATGATGACAATTAAAGGACCAAAACCAATGTGAGAGGCAAGAAGGGCAATTATATATTGAGACTGACTTCCTACTTGTAAATTGCAGTTTTCTCACTAGTGTAATGAAAAATAAAAAAGGGTGAAATGTGCCTGAGTGACTGTTGAATAAGAAACAGTTGAAAGAAACTGCTTTTCCCAAATACGAATAGCCAAAGCTGATTCTTCTATGTTAATTGTCTGCTGCTTTGCACGTATTTCCTCTCGCATTTAGTGTTGTCTTACCTGGTCAGAGACTGCCAATTGCCAACTCAGTATCCATTCTCCCCTTCTTTTTGACTAGAGAGCCCTCATTTTGTTAGGGGCAGCAATGTGGCCAGCTAAAAAAAAATCTTTCCCAGCCTCTCTTGCAGTTAGAAGTGACCACATAACACAATTTCTGACCAGTGAGATATAAGAGGATGTCTGCTGGGGAATTCTGATCAGGTTTTGCTTGGCCCTTCTTCCTGTTGCCTAGAGGGAAGACCTGATGGCTGGTGCAACAGCAGCCATCTTGCGCCACCGGGGGTAGGTAAGACCAAGAGAACTGCAGGGACCTCATACCTGATATCCTTAAGCAACTCCCTGCCCCTAGTCTTTTTACCATGTGAGTCAAAACAAAGCTAATTCAATAAGCCACTATTTAGGGGGACTCTTATTTATAACCAAACTGAATTTCTATAGAAAACAATGATGAACTTATGCAAATACATTCTCCTAGTTTTCTGATTGTAAATGATAAACTTCAAGGAAGGTAGATCAAATTCTTTTTTTCCATGTGTAAATCTGAGTTCAGATAGGAGAGCTGAGCATATTTACTGGGGCACCGTTACCTTCAACAGTAAAATCAGTGCTGACGTCTTCGGAGAGAAGAATTGTCAGAGGTCAATGAAACTGAGTGAAGCATGCACAAACTTGACCGCCATCCTGAGGCGCCAGAATGCCTGAAGGGACAACTATGCCCTGTCCCCAGAGGCTGAAGACAAAAGGTCAGCTTCGGGGGAAGCGGGGGAAGCGGGGTGGG
>NW_017731363.1:3861950-3875738 GCF_001890085.2 Hipposideros armiger
CACTTAACGGCTTTTCTGCCCAATGCACCAAAAAAATAGGTCTAACTCCCGCCAGTACCTGCAGCTCAGTGAGGCTAGGAGTGAGGGGATAATATTTGTTTGTCAAGTACCAGAGGCTTCGAGGAGCCTAGTAAAAGAATATCAGTTCCTGGGAGAGAGAACAGGAACCCTTTATGGGCCACATGCTCATGCCTTGTGTGGCAGAATGATCAGGGAGACTTGTTAAGAATTCGGTTTCCAGGATTCCACCTGCAGAGAGGCTGCATTTTTAACAAGCACACTTTCAAAGTGCGTTTTGGAAACTTTGGCCTGCCAGGGAAGGCGTTTTGTTGGCTGGCAGATTCCGGGGGGCCTAGTGCCCATGGCCTTGGGGGCTCCTCCATCTCCTCAACCCCCCTCCACCCTGGAAAACAAGCTTGTGACACTGGAAGGAGGGACAAGACCCCAGTGTCAGAAAGGTAGGTTTCAGCTGGGCCCTAGTCATCACTTAAATTCTAACTGTGGATGTCTCTAAGGCCTCTCCATCAGGAACCTCGCTTTTCTTGCTCTAGGGCCATCAGCCCAGAGGGAGGGGGCGGAGTGGAAGGAAAAGCCATCACTACCTCTCCCAGTTGCCTTATTCTTGGCATTTCGATCTTTCTATGTTTCCGCCTCACATCTCTTTTGCCATTTCTTCCCAGTCAGCCCATCTAACAGTTAAGAGGGGGCTGTCAGCCTGCAGGGACCGGGCCAGTGGCTATGGCCTTGGAGGCCTGTGCGGACTTGTCCAGACATGCATCCTTCCCATACTCTTCGGAGGACGCCATGATCTCGCCGTCCCCATGGTTTCAGCAGGCTCTGGGAGCCCATGCCTGACTCTCAGGCCCCAAGCCTCCCACAACCCTTTGGGTATTTTCCAAGTGAACTGTGCCATCTGGATGAACCAAAGGTGCTTCACACCCATATGGCCCAAACTGAGCCCATCAGTGTCCAAGCCCCAAGCCCCAAGCCTGCTCCCGTCCAGTACTCCTGCCTCTGGCATTGGCACGTCCAGCTACCCAGCTGCTAACCCAGAAACCTGGTGATTTGGCCCAGGGCACAAAGCAGAGACTCTATGATGGTCTCAGCCTGGGCATCACCCAGGCAATTGCAGAAGTGCCAATGTTCATGCCACACCCCGAGAGATTCTGAAGTCATTGGTCTGAGGCAGGACCTGGGCATGGGGTAAAGCTGCAGGTGATTGTAATGGGCAGCCAAAGTCAAGAACGCCTGCTTAGAGCCAGCGCGATCTGGGACTGGGTCCCACTCTCCCTCTGCTTGAGTTTAGGCTAGCTGTTTAATGTCTCTGAGTCTCAGCCTCCTCATCTGTGAAATGGGCTACCTCCATAAGGTTGCTATGGGATGACAGGAAATAACCGCTGTAGGGCCTGTCCAGAAAGCAGCAGCTCATATTGGCGGAAAAGTGTGAAGTCGTGAGAATATATGGATGTCTTCTTGAGTTTTGCATGTTTGTTTTTTTGGTGAAGAGTCATGAGGGAAGACATCTAGAACCCCTGTACCCCACTCTGTCCTGCCCCCATCATCTCCCTGAAAAGGAGGCCGGCTCCATGTTTCCGCAGGTTTGGGCTCTCCTTGCCCCAGGACAGAACACTCTGCATGCACGTATGTGTGACCTGAGAGAGAAGCCTGTTGACAGCGCAGCGCCTCCCAGGCTTACGGATTTGGAAGCTTTGGGCCTCGACGAAAATCAGTTGACTGTCCCAGAGGAGGAGGGAGCCGAAGGCTCTGGGCTTTGACTCAGGGGTGGGACTCGTCGTAGGGGACTGAGCTAAACAGGGACATGGTCCCTCTGAGGGGCTGGACCACAGATGGGGCCTGGGAGCCGTGAGCTCTGGAAACCCTCAGGAAACTTGGGCAGGTCCCAGGACTGAGCTTGTTTCAGAGGGAGAAGATGTCAACCTTCACATGGGGCTGTGGGCCAGGCAAGGAAACTGCCACCCCGCCTGAGCCTAGGCCCTGCCCCAGCAGCCCTTGCAAGCCTGTGGGGGTTCATGTCGTCCAAAGGGGAGAGGAAGGACCTTCAACAATCCTGTCTGTAGACTCCTCAAAGGCCATGACAAAGGGGGACTCAAACTGGAGTTATTATACTTGAACTTGGAAAAATGGAAAATGAAACATTTCTTGTGCTCTGTGTTCTATGGGGTGAACGGCACTCCAGTTACTTTATTATTTTTCCTGACCCCTCCTGTCCCCCTCTCTCCTCCTCCTTCCACGGTCCTGGCTGAGCTCCCTTCAAGTCTTCCTGCAGGCCTGGAGGCCTTCCCTTGAGGCTCTTCCCTCTACCTGTGACACTCCGGTCCCCTCTTTTCACCTTTCATCTGGACACCTCTACTCACCTTTCAGATCTCCGCCCACTTCCCCTGCCCACATGAGCTGAGTAGAGGATTCCAGGTGCTGTCTTCCCATGCAGCCTACACCTGTCACTTATGCCTCCTCCTGTGATTATGTAATTGTCAGCACCTTTGGTCTGCCTTGCCCACCATTGTATCCTCTGAGCCCAGCAGAGTGCCTGCACATGCTAGGCATTCCATAGATATTGATCAGATGGATCAACGAATGGATAAACCAACATCATCACCCCCTCTTGGGTGGCCACTGGGGATAAGCAGAGAAAATGGCAAAACAGGAAGCAGAGAGCTCAGGTAGGAAGTAAGAGTTGACTGGCCCAGAGAACTCCCACTGGCCTATGTCTCTCCTCATTTTACTCTTAAGGAAAAACCTGCATCCTCTGTGGCACACGTGGCTCTTCTGAGCGATGATTTGATAATTAGATGGTGAAGGCATATTCATAATGTGCTGCTAATCCAGACTATAAATTCTTAAGTACTAGCCTTTCTGATTCAGTAAGTAATTTCTCAATTTGTAGGCATGAAGGCCAGACATGCTTATAAAGAAGGTTAACCTAACAAAGAGAGTTCAGGGACGTTCTTGTCAAGAGAGATGTGAATATGATTATGCACATGTGTCAGACCTCAATATCTATGATGATGTAGTAGACTATAGAAGAATGTTTATAGAAGAATAGAGTATTCATTTGAATATAATATAGAAATATAAAATCCAGAATAAAAGTAAAGCACTAAGTCATTGGATTTCTAATACTTTGCTACCTTCTCTACCCTATTCCCACCTCTCAGAGTTACGAGGTGATCTTGGCTCAACTGTGGAAAAGACAGACCTTTTAGTATTTTTAATTGCGTTAAGCTGAAGATTAGGAGGCCGTAAAGCACCTAGCGGGTCACCTTGTGCTCTGTGGGTGGGGACCCAGGGCAGTAAGAGCTAGTGTGCACCTGGAAGCTCCTCTTGGCAGCTCTGAATGACCTTCTTGTCCTTCTGTGCTTTCTAGGCTCTCCTTCCCTCCTAAATCAGACTCTGCTGGAAGCATTGAATCTCAGGGGCCAGAGAGACCAAGGGCAGTTCTGGAGATTCTCATGAGCATCTGAGGCACTTCTGGAAGGTTGGGGCTAGTTCTGATTCTCTGAATTATGCCTTTCATGGAAAAGCCAATTAACACCAATGAATCAACCATATAACACTAAGGTTGCGGGGTGTTTTTGTTTTTTGGTTTTTTTTTGTTTTTCTTCCTGGAAATATCTGTGTGGTTAACAAATCAAAACAAAACAAAAAACAGTGGGGAAAGGAGAACACTTAAGCTAAAGAATCTCTGATTTCAGAACTTGCACATGGCAGCTGTGTGGGGGGAGAGCACATTCTTCAAACACACAGCCCTCCTCAGCTTCACAGTTGATTGGATCAATGAATGAAATCTGCATAAATAATCTCTTTTCAATGTCTTCTTAGAAAGAACTTCCTTGGAATGGAATTCCGGTAGGCCTCCTGTCTCCAGTGAAGGGAACATTTGTTTTCACTAAATGGCAAACTCCTCCAAGGTGGAGACAATGGCTTCATTTTTTGTCTCCCTATTAGTGCCTGGCACATAATAGGCACATGGATAAAAGGGGGTGGAATTCTAAATGGATTATTAAGGAGGGTGCTTCAATATTGACTGGGCAGATCACACAAACACATAATGGCTGCAGGAGCTCGCAGCATGGCGCACAGTCGGTCGTCCCGTGGGAGAAGCACACCAAACTAAAGCCCTTACTGCTTGCCTCACTACCGGGAGCCCACTGTTCCCTTCCAGAAAGCTTAGTTCAGAACTGACTTCCTACCCCTTTAGAAAATAGGAAAACGGAGGCAGTCAAAGCCCTTGTAGACTCCCCTTTCTCCTCCCCCATAATTTGCTATTTTAATGCAAATTTAATGAACTAGTGAAGAGAAGCTCACACAAGTACTCACAACCCTGTCTCTCCTGGAGCTATTATTAGGCAATTAGGTAAAGAGGAGGACGTTGCATGGCACCACCATAATCCTGGAGAGGGGTGGCAAGGGCAGTTTCATGCAAAAGAGGAGCCTCAGAAAGGCCTGAGCATTGCAAATATTTGTGGGGCCGCCCTGGCCTCTGAAAGTCGTAAGCTCTTAGGAGGCAGGAAGTGAAGGAACTACACTTTGTCAGGTACAGCTTAAGATGCTTTAATGCCTCATCTGCTTTATTCCTCATAACAACTCCTTGGAGCAGGGATGGACAAACTGTGGCCCTCAGGTCAAATATGTCTCACTGCCTGTTTTTGTAAATAAAGTTTTATTGGCACACAGACACGCCTATACATTTACATATTTTCTGTGGCTGCTTTCCAACAACAATGGCAGAATTGAGGAGTTGAGACTGACTGCATGGCCCACAAAGCCACAAATACCGTCCGGTTCTTTACAGACAGTTTGCTGGCCCCTGCCTTAGAGGAAGGGAGGCATTCACATGGCAGGAAAGACCATGTTATGCTGCAGAACAAGCCCTCTTGGAAATTTTGGAGGCTTAACACAACAAAGGTACGTTTTTCACTCAGGTGACTTGGTCATTGTGGGTTGGCCGGGGGTTCTCCTCCTCTTGTCCCCAGCACCCGGGCTGAGGGACAAGCCACTTTCTGAAGCAGGGAAAGGGAGAGCTGGAGAGTTGAGTACCAGCCCTTAAGTGCCTCATTTCGGAAGAGACATTGCTCATAACTGCTCATATGATACCGCCTGACTGCAAGGGGGCTGGAATGTGGGGATGCACAGGGTTGGTGAGCAATGGATATCCAGGCACAGTATTACCTCCATTTGGCAGAAAAAGGCCAAAGTGGGAGTCCCAGAGTTAATTAAGTGACCCAGCCAGGATTCCAACCTTCCAACCCTGGTCTTTTTGGCTCGGGAGCCTATGCTCTTCTCAAACCCCCTGCCACCTACCATTAATTGATTTTCAATTAATTATCCATGCATCAGTTTCATTGAAAGTTAGGTCTCTTCTTACCATCTCACCCAGGTCAAGCAGAGATCTAGGAAGCTGTTCTGAATGATGACATCAGAGAAGTTTATTGGAGCAGTGGCCATGTGACATTTGAAGTTCAGAGGCCGACTGGAGAAAACCAAGAATGTGGCATTCAGGGGGTTTAACAGCTGGGTTGAAAGAAAGAGGAGAAACAGGATGTTCCCTAGGACACTCCAAGGATCTGGCCCCAAGGAGAGGGGACACTCACCTGGTATGCAGTCTAAAGAGGTGGCACCCGCAGACCACAGGGCATTGGCGCCTCCTTCGCAATCGCACTTGCACGTTTTGTGATACCAGGGGTCCTCGTCCTCATCCTGTGGGAAGCCAGAGAGGCAGGAGTGTCAGGAAGTCACGGTCAAAGGTAACCGTGGTCAGCACTACTGGAAAATCTTGTATTCAAAAACCTTGCTCATTCATTACTATTGTCTATAGCTGCTTTCACACTACAACAGCGCAATTTTAATCCAGCCTTAATGCACACAGTCGCCACTCACGTTTGAGTCTACATAGACAAATGTCTGCCACTGTGGGTGACCAGCTAATCATCTCACAGACACACCCATGTAGAGGGCAATGTTCACCCCATTATAGTTGTTTTCAGGGGTTGGAGAGCCCCCGTGCAAGCTCGGGCTCCTCACATCCCCTGGAGGTCCCTCTCAGGGTCCAGTTTTAAGAGGTACTGGATTCCAGGGCCAGCCGAATGGCTCAGTTGGTTAAGAGCGTGAGCTCTGAGCAACAGGGTCACTGGTTCGATTCCCACGTGGGCCAGTGAGCTGTGCCCGAGCTAAGCTGCCAACAGGTGGCAGGATGGCTTAGCTGGTGAGAGCACGTGCTCCTAACAACAAGGTTGCCAGTTCGACTCCCGCATGGGATGGTGGCTATGCCCGCCTGCAACTAAGATTGAACACGGCACCTTGAGCTGAGCAGCCACGAGCTGCCGCCGGGTGGCCAGATGGCGACTGGACTTGGAGCTGAGCTAGCTGTGCCCTCCACAACTAAGATTGAAGGACAACAACTTGGCTGTTCCCCTTCCCCAATAAAATCTTTAAAAAAAAAAAAAGGTACTGGATTCCAGATTACACCATCTGAATTAAAACCTGGTTTACTTGCACTCTCTCATTAAAACGCCAGCCTTGGAACTTACCCAGATAAAATGTGCTATTGCCGCTACCAGAAAAAAAATTTCTTTAAAAATACATTTCTTTTTAAAAGGTGATAATCCTGTCCATTATTTTTGGCTAAGAAAATCTTCAAAAACAGTATCCCTGTAAATGCCAGCCTTCTTACTGAACTTACCTCAGTAGATGATAATCCTAGCGTGACTAAGCATGAGGGTAAGAGAGGAAAAATGAAGTTAGAACAAGAGAAATTCAACATAATGAGTCAATACATGGAAAAGTAAAATGAAATTCACATAAAAATTAACAAAGCCCCTCCTGGAAGAAGTCAAACTAAGTAACTGTATGTCAAGAGAAACATCCACAGATGCTGAGAAACTAGGGTTAGTAAAATTCAACAGAAAGACAAGAATAATTAGTATTTTTTTTGTTCATGCTAGAATTTTGGAAAATACATTAATGTAGCAAGGAGGGGGGAGCACCTATATATTTTTTTACCACCCAAGGCAACACTCACTGTTAATATCTAAGTGTAAATCTTTCCTATCGTTTTTCTGTGCATATTCTAAAAAACACATTTGAGCACCTACTGTCTAAGCAATGTTGACAGCATTCCTTTCCCAGTTAACATTAGCAATGCGAGCTTCTCCCTTTACTTATTGACTCATCGTCACCATCATCATTATCCCTAGTGTCTGGTGAATGTGCTATTCAGGAGTTGATTCTCAAGTCCCCCACTGTGACACATTCAGGTTATTCAGGGTGAGGACATTGTTTAGGAAATCTTTTTTAGGTTTGTCTTTTATGTACAAGAGTGGAATGGATACCTGTAGTAGATTCACACAGTGGAACACTGCACTGCAATGCTAAAGTGGACATACCATATGAATCCATTTTAAATACACAAAACAGGCCCAAGTAATCTATGTTGCTAGACATTAGGGTCCTGGTTACACTTGGGGTGGGGAGTGGCAGGGAGGAAGCCTAGGGAGAGTGGCTGGGGGGCTGGTAATGTTCTGTTATTTGATCTGAGTGCTTATTACTTGGGTGTGTTTAGTGGTGAAAATTTGTTGACCTGTACACTTCCCTGTACTCCTCTGTATGTTATACTTAAGTAAATGTATGTATGTTATACTTCAAGAAAACCTTTTTAAAAAACTGAACTCATTGCATTCTTCCTCAGATTGTTCTTCTCCTTTCTCTATTTCTTATCCTACTGAATGGCTCCACTGTCCACCTACCACTCCTTCCAGAAAACTGGGACTCCTTCTAGTTGCCTCTTTTTCCTAACCCCCTGCATACAGTGTCTACCAGGGGCAGGGGCCTTTTACTTCCACCCCCACGGCCACTTCCTGTTTTAGGCCACACCCTCTCTCCCCTAGATTCTCTCCCTGCTGAAGGGAGACCTTGCCTCATCCATCCTCCATGCTGCCAATGGAATGGAATGCTAACCTGATTGTATCACTTTCCTGCCAAACCCTTTGGTGGGTCCCCACTGCCAGGGTCTGAGTTCCACCTCTGATATTCTTAGTTGTATGACTGCATCTCTCCATTTCCTCATCCCTAAAATAGGTATAATAACAATGTGTCCTTCAAGGGGTCACTGTGACCTATCGCCTGTCTACCTCTCCAAACTTATCATTTGCACACTGTACTACCTGCAATTCATCAAGTGTGCCAGGCTGTTTGCTGCCTCCATTACTTTGTCAGTATGATTTCTTGGCCTCAAATGCTTCCGCACCCAACGTTTCTGCCTGCTTTTCCCCTTCCCTGTGAAGAAGACTTTTTCTGTCCCCCTTGTGGAACTTACCACATGCTCTGCCCTTTGTGTCCCGCCTCTTTCTTGTCTACAGGTTTATCTAAGCACCTGTACAATTATAGAAATTGATAGAAAAGATAGCTGACAATGACTGGTCTCCAAACCTTCATTCATTCATTAATATTCATTGAGGATTTACTATATTCCAGGCCCAGTTTTAGGTGCTGGGGTTATAAGTAAACAAAACAGGGAAAAACACCTGCCCATATAGAACTTATAGTCTAATGTGGGGGAGTGGGAGCATAATGTATGAATGAATGAATGAATGAATGGATGAAGCGTAAAAACCCTCAGGTGGGCCAGTGCTTGGCATGTCATCCAGTGGGGAGATGATGGTGGCTGGCCCAGGACGGTGGCAGTGGAGGTAATGAGAAGTGGCTGGATTCTGACTGTCTTTGGAAGGTGGTGCCAACAGGATTTGCTGACAGATGATGTGGGTGTGAAAGAACAAGAGGTCTGAGGCCTGAGTGACTGGGAAAATAGAGCTACCATTTACTGGGGGAGCAGAAGGTTTTAGGAGGAGCAGGGATTTGGGGGCAATGGGGTGGAGATGTTCTGTTTGAGAGGCCAGTGGGACATCCAAGTGTTGAGGTTGAATGGGCAGCTGGCTGGAAACTTCTGGAACTCAGGAAAGTCCAACTAGGCTCCTCACAGTTAATGTGTATATGAACCCATAGCCTCAGTCCCGCAGCTGCTCCCCAAGAACTGCGAAGTAGATGAGCTATTGGCATCTAGTTGATTTGGGAGCTGTTATTCCAGGAGGCGCTAAGCTCCAGCCCCATCTTCAAAAAAATCTGGGGACAGCCGAAATGCTGAAAGGCCCTGTGAGTTGGGCAAACATCTACTGTGTTAAGACCCTCTTTTGGGAGGACCAAGGATGAGGTAAGTCAGTCATTGACAACGCGTCCTTAATAACCAATCAATTTGGCCCAGAGGCCACGTCTGTCACTGAAGAGGGTCGATGCAGCAGCAGCAACTGAGCAAACCCAGAGTTCAAATGAGGCTAAGGACCCATCTAATTGCCTTTTGCATACCTGGGTCCAGGGCTCAGCCCTGGAGGGGCTCAGCATTCTGCAGAAACAAAGCAGAAGGCATAAAGGAATGGGCGGGAGGCCCCGCCACTGTGTATCTGTGGAGAGAAAGGGACCTAAGAGGAGGCCTGGTTTCAGAGCCAATGCCTGTGCTCACTCAGACACTGGGCAGATTTCTGGCATTTTTCGCCTCCCAGGCTCCCCTCCCAGAAAGCGTTTGTCTGCAGGCAGCCTGGGATTCTGAGGCATCCGATCCTTATGGAAATGAGCAGGGAGAGGAGGAATAACAAGCATTTTACAGGAAAAGCTGTCAGCAAGGGAGCAGCAAAATGATTTAATCACCCAAAAAGCTGGCGAATAAAAGCAAAAGCATGTTTGACTACATTTCATAATACCAGAAAATAACATTGTTGGAAGAAGCAAAAGAAAACAGGTCAGCCTTTAAAGGAAAAAGAATAAAAGGTTTAGATTATGTGGTTGCGGATTTTTCTCCCTACTGGGATTGTTTTCTCCATTCCTCCACAGGTTAACAGTTTCCACTGGAGCGTCTGAGATGTCTGCCACTCAGCAATCCTTGAGTCATGCAATACGGGCTCATTCTGCCCTTTTGCTCAAGGGGCCACTCCATGGGGAAACCCTTGTTACCACAGCAAGGAAATCCAGGCGTGCCTATTTCTCGAAATGTACCTTGCAAGCCCAAGAGGAAAAGTGCGCATTAGATGCACACAGGAAAGACTATTTTAGTCTCTTTGATTGGATGTCACTAAACACAGAGCTTTCCTTCCCATTGAAACAGAAGGAAGCCGAGGAGAAAAGCATAAAATTATGAATGATTAAAAACTGTCAGTAACCAGCTTCCAATCTACTTGAGAAACAAGAATAAGACACGAGAGAAAAGCAGCAGGCTGTAATAATGTCCCTCTCCTTGAAGGAGAAAGAAGGAAATTGCTTCTGGTGTGAAAGTGTTGCTATTTTAGGTGACAGGCATATTCATGGGTAAATCTGTTATCTGTACCTGCTTCAACACAGATGAACCTCCAAAACATATGCTATGTGACAGATGAAAGACCATATGTTACATGATTCCATTTAAATGAAATGCCCCGAATAGGCACAACTATAGAGACAGAAAGGAGATCAGTGTTTGTCAGGGACTGGGGGGAGCGGGTAATGGGGAGTGAGTGCTTAATGTCTCTAGGATTGTTTTGGGGGTGATGAAAATATTCTAAAATGAGGTTGTGTGCGCCACACATCTGTGAATATACTAAAAACCATTGAATTGCACACTTTAAATGGGTGAATTTAATGATATGTAAATTACATCTCAAGAAAGCTGCTTCGAAAAAAATCTGTTATCCGTGATGGTCCACATACCTGAAAAGAGGACACACACACCTGTAAGATGACGCTTGGTGATTTTTGAAAAAATATATAATAGGCATGACCAAGTAATGGATTGATTTAATACGATGGATGTTCTTAAAATCACCATTGGCATTAAATCCAAAATGTACAATGTAAGATAAATCGAAGCCGGCTTCAGTTATACGTCATAAGTAGTGCTTTACTCCTATGATTTGTGCATTCCCAAATGAACCTTCATCCAACGCATAAGTGCAGTCAATCCATTTACCTTATTTCACTGTAATAAGGAGCCACTGCCATGGTGGAATAGAAATAGCAGAGTAAATTAGACAAAGAACCTTTGTCTTCAGGTTCCCAGGTGTGCAATAGAATACATTTTTCCCATGTGCATTGTGCAGCATTTCTCGATCTGGACTGTAAGCTGATTCGGTGCAACAATTGTGTCCTGTCTTTTTTTCTGTCTCCTGGAGCATCCCTCTAGCTCAGGGTGGAGCACTGGCCATTTTCGGCTGGCTGCTTTCCTTCCACACTGTGTGAGGGTGGAGGGCCTGGGTTAGGCGAGTAAGAGAATTTAAGCTTCTCCAGCCTACCCGCTGGACCACATTCCATTCCACCTGGACTGATGGGAGTCTGTGTGGAAAGTTTGGAGCTCCCCAGCCATACACAAGGATGGGTAAGCAATAAAACAGGAAAGAGTGCTGCGCTCTGTGCCTTTTGTTGCAGATATCCCCCGAATGAGCAGGTCTCATTTAAAAATAGGTTGGTAAACATTTTTTTAAAATATTTTTATTGGGGAATTGGGGGGATGGGAACAGTGCTGGGGAATTGGGGGAAGGGGAACAGACAAGTTGCTGTCGTTTTGTTCTTCAGTCTAGTTGTGGAGGACGTTGCTTCACTGGCCCAAGTTGGCACCATCATTGTGCTCTTCCCGGGTGAGGCAGATCAGTCGCCGGCTTCTGGACAGCCGCTCACTGCGGCTATTGGCCGCTCACGCTGGCTGCTGGGTACATACGGTAGCCCATGGCAATCCACTGCCACAGGGACTGCAGCCTACGCCGTCGCCGCGACTCACGGCAGCCCAGCTCCAGGTTGAGCTGTTGTTCAGTATCTTAGCTGTGGAGGGCAGTGTCACTGGCCCTCATATGTGGGATCCGAACCGGGGCCCTCTGGTGTCCCAAGCCAGTTCTTAACCATCGCGCCACTTGGCCAGCCCAGGTTGGTAAACATTTATAGGGCTTCTTTGCATTTGGGGGGGTCACAGAACAGGGTTGTTAGACTCAACAGTGAGAAAGCAACAAGGAACTGCCCGGCTTCTCAAGTTCTTACAGTGTTTGGCCCATAGCAGGTACTCAGGGATGGATTCTTGAATGAACAGGCAAACGAATGAATGGGTGAATGAATCTCAATGCCAATCAAACAAATCTGAGGGTGAGCCCTGTGGTCATCTGAGAACCAGGGGTATTGGGATCTAAGCCTTGAAAGGTTGTTTAGATTTTCTTGCTGAGAAAAGGGCAAGGAGTAAAGGGAAAACTACGAAACCCCCTAAGCATCTTAAAGTATTAAGAGTTACTGGGATAAGTTGCTGACTTAATTGCAAGGGGGAAAAAACAGGCAATTAGTCTAAATGATCTCTACTTAGAAACATACTTGAGTTTGCAAAATGACCTTAGGATTATATCTTTACAAGTCTTTCCAAATGCTGAGAAATATGACTAACAAAAGTCATGAGACTGGAGAATCATGAAAGTGAGTGCTCTACCAATAAAATATGAGAGGATAGAGAGGAGAATGATTTAAACCAGGAATTCTGACTCTACTTGTGTGAGTTTTGTCATGTCTGTCTACCAGGTCATTTGCAGAGTGGTTCTTGAGAGTTGAGAGAGGCATGAAAGAGTATTATTCCAAGGATTGAGAATTTAAAAGTTGAATTGGATGACATTTTAGAGATTTGCCTTTAATTTCTCCTTATTTAAGCATATCGCTCCTGCTGGGGCCATATTCAGCCATTTAAAAATGATTGAGTGTATTGAGTCTTTGGAGATTTCTGACCCTCAGTTGGTTATTCTTTCTATTAGAGCCCAGTGGTATTCAACATGTTATGTTAATCCATATTTAAACTAGGGTGACCTCATGTCCCAATTTGTCTGGGACAGTCTTGGTTTACACCTGTTGTCCCAGCTAAATTATTATTAGCACCCTCTTCTACCCTCAATAGCATCTTAGTTTGAAAGATTAGATTCTATGATCACTCTAACGTTAACTCCTAAAAATTTTCAAGAACACGCCCTACTTTCTCACTAATGGTTGCAATTTATAGTTATTTCTACAATTTGTGAAACCTTTCCTTCTTCCTGACCTCTTTTAAGCATCCTTAGAACTTCACAATGCTCCTCACAGAACCAGAAAGCCATTGGTGAGACAAAGAGGACCACATCCACACAAAGACAACTACTGTTGTTCATTAATAACTCATATTAATTAATTAACATGCCTTGCTCATTAATACTATTTTAATTATTCAGGTTGCATTTCTATTAATCAGCTATTTTATTCAATTGTATTACTAAGTATTTAATGAATGCCAATGGTTGGCTAGCACATACCTTCATAGCCAAAGAGGAGTAAAAACAAGAAGACTTCTATTCTGCGTGGCATTCTCCCTTTGTCCTTGGCCACAGCTGTACCTTATCCAAGTGAAGAGCTTCCCCAGGAGCAGGAGCTTAACTTGAGCACTGGCCTCATTAAGCACCTTATTCCACTTACTTCTTAGGGCTTTGGCTGAGCCCCACCAGGTTAACCCACATAGCTACTTGCTTCAACAAGGAAGTCTCAGAGAAGAATCTAATGTCAACTGAGGTCGCTTAGCAAAGGAAGATATTGGTTTTATTCTATGGTTAAATTTAAGGGAAGCAGTGGAAGGAAATAGGAACTAGAATCATTAAACCCAGCTCTTTTTATTTTTAATTTTTTTATTGGGGAATTGGGGGGATGGGAACAGTGCTGGGGAGTTGGGGGAAGGGGAACAGACAAGTTGCTGTCCTTTTGTTCTTC
>NW_017731363.1:3875928-3909097 GCF_001890085.2 Hipposideros armiger
CAGCCCACGCCGTCGCCGGCGCCAGCAACTCAAGGCAGCCCAGCTCCAGGTAGAGCTGTTGTTCAGCATCTCAGCTGCAGAGGGCAGTGTCACTGGCCCTCATATGTGGGATCCGAACCGGGGCCCTCTGGCATCCCAAGCGAGTTCTTAACCATCGCGCCATTCGGCCGGCCCAAACCCAGCTCTTAATCCTTGGTCTGCCAGCATCTTCTAGTGGGTGACCTTGAGCCATTTCCTGCCAAATAAGCACTAACATTCTTGAGTTATATGAAAACGACATGGATTCCTTTCTTATAAAGCAACTTGGCATCCTGTTCATGCCTATTCACTCAGGAAAAACCGAAATTTTGGAGGGGGGAACAGTTACACACAAAGATGTAGATTGCTGTGTTGTTTATAACAAAACATTGGAAATGATCTACATGGCCAAGGTTAGGGGACTCAGTGCAGCAGGCAGGGCTAACAGCAGATTCCCAAGCCAGACTGGGTGCGAATCCCAGCTCAACCACTTGTTATGTGACCCTGAGCAAGTTACTTAAAAGTTTCTGTGTTTCAACTTTCTGATCTGTAATATGGTGATAATAATGCCTGTTTCATAGAGTTCATTTGAGACTTAAGTGGGATTATATGTACATATAATTTTATATGTACATATAATTTTAATATTATATGTATTATATATACATATAAGATTATATGTATGTATAATTTTGTATAAATTATATATATATTTTAAAAATTGTATATTTTATGTAAGCTTTATATATACATAAAGTTCTGGAGATCTTTTTCACAACAATGTGAATATACTTCACATGACTGAATTGTATGCTTAAAAATGGTTAAGATGATAAAAAGAATAAAGTTAATGAAGTCACTGTAATAACAGGAACAATCATGTGTCATACTCTTGAGTTAGAAAAGGGTGAAAATTTACACACTGTATGAGCAAAATTATGTGGAAAAATGCAGAGAAAAAGGCTGAGTTTCCCCTTCCCTTTTTAGTTCTTGGCCACCACTATTCCACCTTAGCCACCAGGGTCCCAGGCACCTTTTCTTCATTCCCTGTCCAAGGTGAAAAGGGCCAATATTAAAAAAATAATAATACCCCTCCCCCCCAAACAAAAGTGTAATGAACTGGTAAAGAAGACCAGACAGGAACTAGAAAAATGTTATTCAATTGACATTTATTGGGTGTCTACAAGTCTGACATTTATTCTGCACTGTGTATGGATTCTTCTTTTCCAGTTGTCAAATTTTAATTATTTTTAAATTTATTTATTAATTTTTCAAATACAGTTGACATTCAATATTAGTTTACATTAGCTTCAGGTGTACAGCATAGTGATTAGATATTTATATAACTTATGAAGTGATCCCCTGATAAGTCTAGTACCCATCTGGCACTATGCATAGTTATTACAATATTATTGACTGTATTCCCTATGCTGTACTTTACATCCCCGTCACTATGTTGTAGTTACCAATTTGTATTTCTTCCTCTCGTCACCTTTTTCACCCAGCCAAAACCCCCTCCCACCTGGCAACCATCGGTCTGTTCTCTGAGTGTGTTCCTGTTTCTTTGTTCGTTTATATTCTTTCATTCACAAACTCTACTGCTGTATTAAAAACAAAAGGGCTATTTTTTTCTTTGCTCTGTATTTTAAAGTTTAATGAACAATTAAACCTTTAATAATAATGATGATAATAACGACGACGACGACGACGACAATGTCTTTAATAACTGAACTGCAATCAAAGAACTGCAGTATTGCCATATTTTGGTTGGAGGCTTCAGCGGCCGGCCTGCCTTGGCTTGCAGGAAAAGTGCCGCGCCAGGCGGTCTTGCTTTCCCCCAGCGCCTGATTATCCGAGGCCACCCCGGAGTGGCGGAGGAGAGGTGGGGGTAGGGCCCGGGTGGGTCAAGGATGCCCTCAGACTCAGACCCCGCTGGGCCCCACCCTTACCCCGCTTCCGCCGCCTCTGCTGCTTTTCAGCTGGGGCAATGGCGGCCGGGATGAGCGGAGAGGGTATCAGTCATTACATTTATGCGACAAAAGCATTCCAAAAAATAAACTAAAATTTTAAAAAAAGGGAGAAAGGAAAGCAGTTTGTCTTTGCTTCCCATCCTTTCACCCGAACAACTAACTCAACAGCCATTAAAAGTGAAAAAACAGCTACCCAGCCATGGTTCCACTGGGGCTCGAACCCAGGACCTTCTGCGTGTAAAGCAGACGTGATAACCACTACACTATGGAACCTCTGCGCGATATGGTGGCGTCGTTCATTTAACTATAGTCTCGTGTCAGAAACAGCGTCCTCACTGAAACCCCGCCCTTCTGTCGTAGCTCCACCCCCGCCGTGGCCGGGTCTTGCTTGTGAGATCCGGTGTTCGCGGCCGGGTCCGGACTCCGGCTCCGGCTCGGGCTCCGGTGTTTGGGACGCTCGCTGTCGTTGCGTTCCAGATTCGTCCCACCTGTGATCAAAACGAAGCCGGAACCCGGGTTGCCCCCTGGCCGAAAGCGCCGCCCCGCTAATCACCGGTCCCCAAACTTTCCCTCAGCCGGGGCGTTAGTGAGGACGGCCGGGCAGGCGGAAACGGACCATGCCCCGTGCACGGCTTCTTCTGGCAGCTTCCCTCAGCTGGTGAGGGACCCGCACTTTCCCCATTTTCCCCACGGACACACCGAGCCGCTTCCGGCAGCTTCGAGCCTTGAGCCCGGAGCTGGGCGGACAAGAGCACCATTTGGAGCCAAAGATTTAGGCAGAGCGGGGTCTGGGGTGGTTTGGTGGTGGTGGTGGTGGGTGGCATTTTTATATTGGCGTTTATTTTTGCCAGGGTTGGAAAAGGCTGCTGGTCAGTCGGCCTCTTGCCCAAGAATTGGCTGTTACCGCGCCCTTGACCTTTTCCACAGCCTTCTCCCACTCCCAAAGCCCGAAAGGGACTCAACATTGCAGGACTTTTGTGTGCTCCTACTTGTCTGGGCTGGGGTGGGGGAGGGGGAGGGNTTTTTATTGGGGAATTGGGGGAAGGGGAACAGACAAGTTGCTGTCCTTTTGTTCTTCAGTCTAGTTGTGGAGGACGTTGCTTCACTGGCCCAAGTGGAGGCGCTGTGTAGACAAGCTATCCCTTAACGGCTGGGGGGCGGAGGTAAAGCAGGATTTGAGGGACCCACTGTAAAATGAAAATGCCAGGCCCTTTGTTCGTAAGTTATTAAGAATTCCAAAACGGTAACCCCAGAGCATTAAACCCAGTGCGGACCCTTGAGACTATGCTTCCAGGATTGGGGTCCCGATAAGGTGCTGGGACCTTTCATTACAAAGGGCGCCTGTGTGGTCTCGGTTTTCATTGTCAGTGCTAATTCCCCCCTCCCCCCCGCAGTGCTTCTGGATGGATCCTCGTCAACATCCTAGGATTGCATGCGATCCTCAAGCTTGAAAACCCACTGAAAATCATTTGGGGGCATCTTAAAGTGCTGTGTTGGACATGGCTGAAGGCTTTCCCCTGGCGTCTTCCTCTGAAGCTAGCAGAATAATGGAGAAATAATGTATGAAAGCAAGCCCTTCCGCCAACTCCTGTCTTCCTAGAAGGCCCCTGAAAGAAACAGGTGTGTGGAAGGTGTACTAATCTGGGGGGGGGGGTCATGATTTGGATTCTAGTCCTCTCTTGGCTACTCACTAGCTGTGGAATTCTTGAACTGGTCAGTTCCCCTCCCAAGCCTGGGTCCTCCTTTGTGAAATGCATGTGTTGGTTAGACACCCCAACTTTCCCCTTGGTCTGAATGTTGTCCCAACTTTCCAGGTGGGAAAATGGAGGCAGTTATCTGCCATGTAAGTTTTTGCACAGAAATAGGGCAGGCCTGCGGCTCGTGCTTGTGTTCTCCGGTACCAGGTTTCCTAGGTCTTAGCTCCTTGTAATCTTTATTATGGGCCCTCTTCCAGAATGCCTTTTCGTTGATACATTTTGAGAGGTCTCTTGTGCACTGGGTGCTTAGATGGTGACCCATGAGATGACCATGAGTGGACAGCCACCAGCAGAGGATGACTTCATGAAAGCTCCATGCTTCCTGCTAGTCAATAATCTGTAGTGACGCCCAGGATGCTCAGAAATAAGTATATCCCAGTTGTTTCCAAAGCCCTGTCAGTTCAAAACAAGGCTGTCAAGAATTGAGCCTAAAATTACAATCAGCAGTTGTGGTTTGGGTTGTGTCTCTAGGGAATGCTTTGCTTTCCCTCCAGCTTTCTGTCTTCCCTTGCTATGCAGGTGGGTTCACCACGCGCAAGCTTTAGCCAAGTTCACACACGTACCCTCCATGTAGAAAAGAAGCTAGTGCACCTCTGATGCATGCAACACAGGTTTCTGCCTTTAGTGAAAAACTCATGCTCCTTGTCTCCATTCTGACAGGGAGGGCGACTTTTGTTGCACTCCTCACTGCTGTCAAGGCGTAGTCACAATCTCTATAATTAGTAAACTGCAATGGGGTTTACAGAGCACTTACATACATTCCTATGAGGTAGCCATGGTAAATATTACTATCTCCATTTTTCAGCTGCAGAAGTTGAAGCCGAAGATATTGAATGCCTTGCCTGAGACCATTCTGCTAGTGAGTGCAGGGCTGGGTTTCAGTTTTCTGCTACCGAAGTGATTTCAGGAGGCCCGTGTCCACGAAGGCTACGTTTTTCCGTAAGAGTGCCGTTGGTCTCTTGTTGTATTTTGTATGCATGCCAGTGAGGAAATGGATACTTTTGCATCTTTTGTAATTTTTAAATGAAATCCTCAAACAGCAGGAACCAAGAGCCTGCGGAAACAACTGTTGATGATTTTCACCTTGGAACCACCAGCGTCATGGATAAAGCTTCAAATGGCCACAGCTTTGCCCAGCACTTCAGTCTGTTCAGTCAGATTTGTGAGGCCTGTCACTCCCAGGTATGTCCATAAGCATCCAACAACTATAAGACAAATACACAAACAAACTAGTAAATGAAGACGAAAGTCACTTCAAGCTTTTTAATCCTGATTTCTTAGATGTGTAGTGTGGCTTTCTCAGTGTTGGCTTTGCTGTTGGAGGGTAGCTCAACCGAAGAGACTGCAGCCCCAAATACTGAGCTGATATAGGAAGCTCAGTTGACTTGATTTCATTTAGAAACAATTGTACTACGACATCTAATGAGTATTCAAGTATTTAAGAAGAAAAGTGAGCCGTTATCTTAGTATGACAGAGCTCACCTTATTTTTCCCCTTTTGCGGCTCATCACGTTCAAAACATTTGAAACTAGTCTATTGTAGTGGATATTTGTTCCTTTTTTGCCCACTTACCTTTTCATAGTTGCATACATCTCTCTGTCTTCTTAGCCAGCTGAAGTTCTGCCATTTTTATCACTTGTTTGCCCTTTTGTTGCTTGTACTTGCTGGCAAAACCACAGTCTCTTAAATCCAACTCTCTTCCTTTTCCCCCCTAAATATGGCCCCAGGAAGAACACACATTCTGACTGACTAGTTTCACATTCAATTCTTGACTACTTACCTTAATCAAGTGAGCCCTTGATGTGGCCCCACATTGTGCGCACTTCCCCTGTCCATTCATTGTCCACCTCCCCTGTAGGACAGTTTCATAATTTCTCTCCCTAGGCTTCGTGTATCTCCTTCCCCAGCCTTACTTACAACTGATGAACTTGCTTCCTTGTTTCAGTGAAAGATGGAAGCAATCAGAAGAGAACTTTCACAAGTACGCCCCACATCTGCTCACCTACCTGTGCCCTCATAGATCTAGATCCAGGCTCTTCCTCTAGATCGGGGCTTCTTGACCACAGCCCTGTTGACATTTGGGACTGGGTATCTGTTGTGGGGAGCTGTCCTGTATATTGTGGAATGTTTCTCAGCGTCCCTGGCCTGTGCTCACTAGATGCCCATAGCACCTCTCCCACAGTTGTGACAACCCAAAATATCCCTGGGAGGATAAAATCTTGGGGGCTATTCGGCAATGTCTGCAGACACTTTTGGTTGTCATGACTGGGGGCGGGGGGTTGGTGTGCTATCGGCATGTAGTGAGTAGAGACCAGCGGTGGGGTGAAACATCCTGCAGTGCACAGGACAGCACCCACAACAAAAAATTACCTGGTCTCAAATGTTGATAGCGACATGGTTGAGAAATCCCACCCTAGATGAATTGTCTGCATTGCTTTTGCAACCCAGCCCTACACCTGCTCTTGCAGGAGTCGGAGCCCAGCCAACTCAGTGACATGTAACATGTACCATTTTGAGAGTCCCCCACTTAGGTTGCTTCCATGGCTGTTGTAAATAGGAAAAGGGAACCCTTGTGCACTGTTGGTGGGATTGCAAACTGGTGCAGCCACTATGGAAAACACAATGGAGGCTCCTCAAAAAAATTAAAAGTAGAACTACCTTATGACCCAGCAATTCCACTTCTGGATATTTATCTGAAGAAATCCAAAACACAAAAAGATAATTCGAAAAGATACATGCATCCCTATGTTCATTGCAGCACTATTTATAATAGCCAAGGAGACTCTAGTTTTAAAAAGTCACTCCTCTGGGACTATGTAACTGAACACAGAATAATTTGGCTATTCCCTGCTCCTATAGAACCGCACTTAAAAGGAAATGTCTTATAGCAGCAGCTATCTAGCCAATGCTGATCGGTAACAGAAATGAAATTGGCTACTCCCCCCTTTTCCCAACACTTATTAATGTCTTCTTTAGATTTACAAGTGGATTCAACTATTCCAATAGTCTGATGAGAAGATTTCAAGAGTGGTGCAGGTATTAAACAAAAATCATATTATATACTTTATTAGTGATTTTAAGTATTTGTGATTTTAGTGTATAGTCTGAAGCCTATATATATAATAATAAAACCAAAACTAATTAGTAGGTTGTTTAACTCAGTTAGAGGCTGTCTGCAGGCTAGCAGCTTTCCTCTGCTAAATCCTGTTAAAATGCAGTGGGTTCTATTTTGTGCAGAATGAGCAGGCTGCCATGACAACTGTGAATATTATTTTAGTGTTAGTCATAGGTTTCCATTGTCTGCCTCTGGGTCCAACGTTTATTCTAAAACCCAGATGCATGTCTATTCTTAAAGGAGTTTTCCTGGATGTGTTTATAAAAAACAAAAAATACTTTCAACTGGCTGTGTTTTTCTCTTTTGAATAGAAATTTGAATGACTTTACACAATTGCAAATTATAGATTTCATTGCTGTCATTTTCTCTGGAAAGGTGATTTGGGTATGCATTTATATTGTACTTGACTATAGGTTTGATTAAATTGACACACTAGACCAGAGTTTGGAAAATTCCCCTCGAGGTGTGTAATCCTTACATTACAGTATTTTTTTTTCATCTAACAGTACCAGAAGGAATCTTGTGGTTGCCAGTGACAGAGGATTCAGCCCAAACCGTGTTAGCAAAACCGGTCTCAAATGAATCTGACGTGAAAATTCCAAAGGTAAAATTGCATCCAGTAATTTACGATGGAGGGCTCCAGCCATTTCCCTGCCTTTCTCTTGTTCTGCCCTTCTCCATGTATCAGTTGAACCCCCCAGACTGGCTCTCCTCATGGTGACAGCCTTGCCCAGAGCATCACCCTTGGGAAGAAGAGTGAGCCTGTGTCCAGTGCTGTCCCCAGGAGCCCTGAGATTCACTCATATTGCCTGTCTTTAGCTGTGTGCCCACTTGAACACTTCCTTTAGAAGAGGATGTGCTAACTGCCGTAGGCCTGAGTTATGTGCCCAACCCTGGACAGTCACTGTTGCTTGGGAAGTGGGCTCATGCTAATTGGCTTAAGCCAATCAGGGCTCACATGGGGAGGAGGTGGCAATCCCCTGCAAACCATAGGGCTGAGAATAGGGAGAGGGTCGATTTCAAAGAGGAAAATTGGAGTACTGTTGCAAGGAAGTGAAGGGAATACTTGCTAGCCACTTGGTTAGGCACCAGAATACAGGGCAAATAATAATAGTAATAGCTAACATTGAATACTAGCTATGAGCCAGGCACTCAAATTGTGTTACAAGGGTATTGGTTAGAGAATGTGTTTGACTGCATGTAATAAGGTAAATGAAATAGCAGAGACCTAACACAGAGGGTTGGGTTTTATCTCCCAACTGGTAGTATGAAGTCAGGAAGGAAGCAGCTTCATGTTGTCACTTATGTCTCAGGTTCCCCCTTCCATATTTCTGCATTGTCATTCCCAGTGTGAGGGTCTCTTCCTAATGCACTCAAGAGGGTGCAAACACAATCCTCCTCCGGGCATTGTGTTTGGGTTCCAGGCAGACTGGGGGAAGGACAAAGAGGAAAGGGCCCATGACAACTGAGTCTGTCATTTTTATCAGGAAAATATTGGGAAAAGTCATGACATATTTTTTCTATGTTTTTCGTTGCAAAAATGCATCGTGACTTTTCCGACAACCCAATAGCTTTTCTGGAAGCCTCGGCCAGTGGATTTCTGCTTATATCTCTCTCATTGGCCAGAACTGCGCTCCATGACCACCCCTAACTGCAAGGGAACCTAGCAAATGAATTTTTGGCTGAGTCCATTGCCACCTACAACAAAATTGGGGTTTTATTGGTAAGGAAGAAAGGAAGAATGGATGTTGGTTAGGCAACTATCAGTGGCTGCCACAATATGTATTAACTCACTCCTTCTATCAACCCAGTATGGTAGGTACTATTACTATTCTGGTTTTTTTTTAAAGGTTTTTATTGGGGAATTGGGGGAAGGGGAACAGACAAGTTGCTGTCCTTTTGTTCTTCAGTCTAGTTGTGGAGGACGTTGCTTCACTGGCCCAAGTTGGCACCATCATTGCGCTCTTCCCGGGCGAGGCAGATCAGTCGCCGGCTTCTGGACGGCCGCTCACAGCGGCTGCTGGCCACTCACGCTGGCTGCTGGCTACACACGGTAGCCCATGGCAACCCACTGCAGCAGGGGCTGCAGCCTACCCCGTTGCCGGCAACTCACGGCAGCCCAGCTCCAGGTTGAGCTGTTGTTCAGCATCTTAACTGTGGAGGGCAGTGTCACTGGCCCTCATATGTGGGATCCAAACCGGGGCCCTCTGGCATCCCAAGCCAGCTCTTAACCATCGTGCCATTTGGCCGGCCCACTATTCTGGTTTTCTAAGGAATAGGAACAGAGAGGTTATGTGATTTTCCCAAGCTCACACAGCCGGAAGTGGTGCAGCTAAAATATAGTCCCAAGTAATCTGACTCTAGAACCACATTCTATTGTGTTCCCAGGCACATCCTAACCCACAGGCCAGACCACATTTCATTCTTTCTTTCTCTTTAGTTTAATAGACTTTATTACTTTAGTTGAACAACCTCTACGCACAAAATAGATGGCTTAAGATTTTTGAGTGGAAAGGAATTTAGGTCTCGAGGTTTTATGAGTCTGCTACATGTTTTCTGGAAATCATTTAACTGAGCCTTTTAAGACCCCAGAAGAAAATAGAAAAATTGGTTCAAGGAAACCAGCAGTTAGATTTTGGAATCAAACTACCTCCTCTTAAGTCAGCAAAACCAGAATTGGAAATTAGGGCAATTCCTCTTCTGTATTTCCTACACTAATTCACTCTGGGAAACAGGAGCCTAGTCTATACTTTAACAGTAAGGTGGGCACAACTGACGGCCTAGGAATTTTGTAGAAGGTAAGGATTTTGAGGGTAGTTTTGAGTAGGGATGAAAAAAATAACTAGACAATGCATAAGGTTAGATTGGAAACCGTGAACTTGTATTGACATCAACTATGTAACTTTTCTCAGTAGCCTTATGGGAATAATGAATAACGTAGGTTGACCCAAGATAACTTTTAATACTGACTACACTGAGCCAATGAAGTACTTTTAAATAAAGCCAACCAGTTTTCCCCTTAGGTGGCTAGAGGGTTCATAATGGTCACAAATTAACATTTCGACCTTAAGGCTAATAATTCTCATTCTTTATGTTCAGTTTCCTTCAGTTTCAGTATATACCAGTGTAATTACCATTATTACTTTACATGAAATTCAGTATTCTACAGAGCCGTGGAGACATGGGATTGAACCAGGAGCCTCCACCTTTTGTGAACTTCAATAGTGTTGTGGAGACCAAGCCAGCTTCCTTTAGGTTAACCAGGATTTGTTTCATTTGTAAGAGAACCCCCTTGCAACATGATTGTTCAATTTTCCTAGTAATGGTGGCATTCTTTTAAACTTTTCTTTCAGAACCAGCAATTATATAAACAGAATGTTGAGTTAAATCTAAAAATGTGAGCCCCATAGTCAACTTGCATTTTTCTGCATGATCCTGAGAATGGATTAGGATGTCCTTCACAATTTCCAAGCAAAATTCAATTTACAATGTTTGTCCTTGCCAAATTCCATACAAAAGCCCCTTGAGAGTAAACTAACAGAGCACTGCGTTACCCCAATAAAGCTGTAGGTTTCATCACATGCACCAACAAATCTACATGGCTAGTTCTGCACTCCTTTCACAGAATTTATTTTATACCTGTTACACCACACAGCATTTTAAACACTGACATATCAACTCCCTAATAAGATAAAGCAAAGACAAACGTATTTGTCTTATGAGAAACAAGATACACCATCATTTTGTCTTCAAACATTATTGCACTTTAACTCTCATAATTTGACAATGCATTCATGAAGCAGTCTGCAGACACCTAGCTTTAATAGACAAATTAAAGAACACTTTTAAGCAAACATGACCTAAATTGTTTATTAGGTAAGAATTTTACAAACATTATTTATATTAGTGGTAACGGTGGAGCTGGAGAGTATTGCGTCTTCTCCAAGCTGCACGGTGAGAACCACCAATAGTATGGTGGACCTTGTGGCCCTTTCCAAGGCCACGGCTCTTGCAGCCTGCAGATGTCAGCCCTCACATCTCCCTGTGCGTATGGACTGGTTTGGTGATCCACTGGGTGTCAGGATTCTGTGCGATAGCTTTGTGGAATGGATCAGTGAGAATAACCTCAAAGAATTTGTACGTGGAATCTTCACCACCCCAGTAAGAGTTCGGGACTCTCAGAGCCCCACAGTGGCGTCCAGCTCACTCCTTGGCAACAGACTGAGGCCTTCGAGCAAACTTTTGCTTGTTAACACTGTGATGGACAGGCTAGCCATAGGTCACACCTTTAGGAACTGGGCGTTTGCGGCCACAACGGTGCATACGAATCTGATATATGACATAACTTTGCTTGGCCTTGTATCCCAGCTTGCGTGCTTTATCGGCCAGGTGGGGTGGGGCGAGGTGGGCCCTGTGGAGCGCAGAGAGTTGGCAGTACTGCCAGCAGCGCACCCTGAGAGGAAACTGCATTACATCAAACTGCTTCTTCCTCCATAGCTCTTGGATGTACTTGTAAGCGCCCACCTTGGCTTACCTGATGGGAGCGGCCAGACGGAAAGGAAAGAGCCTTTTTCTCCAGACCACATTTCTTCTATAGAATGTGTATCCATTTGGAAAATGTAGGCCTCTCCTAGAAATGGTAGTTAGTATTTGTTTAGCACTTTATAGTTTTTGAAGAATTTTCCACTTAGATTATTCTATTTATATATTATTACCCCCATTTCTTAAATGAGAAAACTGTGGCTCAGAGAAGTTATGTGAGTTGCCTAAAGTCCCTAGGTTTTAAGCGGCACAGCTGATATTTCCTTGAAATTTCAAGAACTTACTCTTGGTCCTCTTTCCTAATCCTCCTACTCTTCTATGCACAGAAGATTTCATTTTTAATTTTTAAAAATAACAATAGTTTGTTCTAGGCCCTATATTAACTTCACAATCTTCCCAAGAAAAACAATCCAGAGAAATCTTGGCTCTCTTACCAACTTGTTTCATGGTATCGTTTTCACATAGCCACAGCAGCAGGAACATGGCAGATCAGCAGGAATTGTGTTCTGCAGTAAGAAACAGAGACCGAAAACGGGAGGTTATTTTTATCTCACATACTATCCAGAGCTTCATTCATAATATGAGTGTTCATTACACATAGCTCTCATCAACCTGTTTAAGTAAAAGAGTCATTAAACATATAGAGATTCCTTGGCCTTAGTTACATCAGGTTAATTTATATTATGTTTCCTTGAAACTGCTTTGTAAATATTATTTTTCAGTAAGTAACAATGACAGTCCACCTCACTGGGGTAAATTAGTGAAGTTTCATTATATTACTGACACCTCAGTTTGCTTATAATTGTCATTTCTCTCGTTCTTTCCAAATATTTGAAACCTTGAGCTTATGGCATTGTTCTGTTAATATATCACAGCATTATTTTGTTCTGGTGATACTACTAAATTGACCAAAAACATCACAAGAAAATTGTAGAATAAACCTTGCCTTTAAAAGTCATGAAAAAATATGTTGAAAAAGAAATAGAGATTTAAACAAAAGTCATACTGTGTTGTAGAGCAGTGCCACTCAAAGTATTCTTCACCATCACTTGGAGCTTATTAGAAATATAGATTCATGAGCACCACTCCAGACTGACTGAATCAGAACCTCTAGGGACTAGACCCAAGAATCTGTGTTTTTAACAAGTCCCCCAGATGATTTATAAACACGTTAAAGTTTGAGAAGGACTGTTTTAGAGAGTTTTATATAAACGAGACACACAGATCGTGCACTGTTTGGAATATTGTTGAAAATACTTAACTTCAGCTTTAGTAAACTAAGATCTACGAGGTGTGATCAAACAATATGGTAAATGTTTAAGTAAAAACAAATTTATTACAGTAGAAGACACATTGCCATTAATCTCCCTAAAACACTCCCCCTCGCTTTGAACACACTTATCCCATTATTCTTGCCACTTTCTGAAGCAGTTCTGGAAGTCCTGTTTAGTGAGTGTCTTTAGTTGCGCTGTCATGGCTGCCTCGATGTCCTGAATCATTTTGACTTTGGGGAAGAGCCAGAAGGCACATGGTGACAGATCTGGTGAATAAGGTGGATGAGGACACACCGTAATGTTTTTATTTGACAGAAATTTCTGTACCAGAAGCGATGTGTGCCATGGAGCATTGTCATGATGGAGGATGATTTATGGCACAATTTAAAACACACGTTCTCTCAACCGTAGCTGACACCCAACTGACTGCACCGAACAAGTTGAAACTTGTCACACACTGTTACTAAGGTTCAATGTGCTGCTTCCCATATTGAAGATCCCTGCCTTTCCATTGGATGACATTCAGCAGCAGCATTCACCATATGTTTTGATCACAACAGAAAGGCTCCATGTCACATATTATTTCTGGTATAGCAATTTCTGTCAAATAAAAACATTACAGTGTGTCTTCATCCACCTTATTCACTGGATCTGGCACCGTGCAACTTCTGGCTCTTCCCCAGAGTCAAAATGACCATGAAAGGAAAACATTTTGAATCGATTCAGGACATCGAGGCAGCCACAACAGCGCAACTAAAGACACTCACTAATCAGGACTTCCAGAACTGCTTCAGAAAGTGGCAAGAATGATGGGATAAGTGTGTTCAAAGCAAGGGGGAGTATTTTGAGGGAGATTAATGGCAATGTGTCTTTTACTTTATTTATTTATTTACTTATTTATTTTTAAATGTAAACATTCACTGTATTTTTTGATCACACCTTTTATTTATTAAGCCCTGGATTCTCCTTTGAAAGTCCCCAGATCATGGACCCCACTTATCTACTCCAGGTCACTGAGACTCAACAGAAGTTTATACTTGACTCTATCCCCCTATCAACACCTTTACCAGATTAATCTGTGTTCTTTCAGATGTCAGTTCAAAGGTTATTTTCTCAGAGAAGCCTTTTTTCTTGACCTCCTGACTCACTCACCTGATATGTGTACTTCTTTGCAATTTTGCATTTATTTTTATTTTTTTAAAGATTTTTTTGGGGGAATTGGGGGAGGAGAACAGCATTGGGGAATCGGGGAAGGGGAACAGACAAGTTGCTGTCCTTTTGTTCTTCAGTCTAGCTGTGGAGGACGTTGCTTCGCTGGCCCATGTTGGTATTATCATTGCGCTCTTCCCAGCTGAGGCATTCGCTTGCTGGCCATTGGACAGCCACTCATGGCAGCTCATGAAAGCTCACAGCAGCTCACGCTGGCTGCCAGCCGCTCACGGTAGCTTATGGCAGCCCATTGCAGCCCCACTACAGCCTACGCCGTCGCCAGCGACTCACGGCAGCCCAGCTCCAGGTCGAGCTGTTGTTCACCATCTTAGCTGCAGAGGGCAGTGTCACTGATCCTCATGTGGGATCCGAACTGGGGCCCTGCTGCTCAGAGCTGGCGTCCCAAGCCAACTCTTAACCAACGTACTGCTCAGCCGGCCCTACATTTATTTTTATGATTATTTTATTATTTATTTTCCCCACTAGGCTATAAACTTCATGAGGGAAGGGACTTTGCCAGTTTTGTTAACTGGTGTATCCCCAGGGACTAGAACAATGCCTGGCACACAATAGATGCTCGACAAATACTTGTTGAATGAATATATGAATGAAACCAAGACAAGAATAAGTGCTTTTAAAGAAAATTCTCAAAAAACTCTTCCAAAGGCTTCACTTTAGTCACCTGAGGCAGCAGTAGCAGGGGTTTTAAAAAGAAAGCCATGGCTCTTTCCCAGGCCTTATTTTAGCTAATAATTTTAACATTCCGCCAAGAAACCAACTGTCCTTTGTTTTCAATGTTAATGGATACAAAAATGGGTGGTAGGGAGACAGTGGTGACAAAAAGAAACCTTGATGAACCTGGAACCTCCCTTTCCAATAAGCAGGAAGTGGTTCTCACATGGTTTCTGTTGTTCACATTCTGTTGGCAGGTAGTGTCATATCTGTTTATGACATCATGGGGTTGCCAAGGCAACCTATGAAACAATCATTTTAGCATCTGCCAGAGGTAGGGATCCTCTTTAAGTAAGACCTGTTAGTGTGAGGATGGAGACCTGAGCCTGCAGGTTAGGCTGAAAGATTTAACAACCAACACACTGAAGATCTAGCAGTTTATTTTCCTTGAGCCTGTGTGGAACTGGTAAAACTTGGCAGGGTAAGTACTCTTAAAAGAAGATGAATTGAATGAAATCTGGGTGGGCACAGAACCGTGTTTGAAAGTTAACCTTCTTCCTCTGTTTAGTTGTTTGGCCATGTCTTGTGGACTTTATATTTTGTGTATGGAGTTAATCATACTGTAACATAGATTATATTAGAGCTCTCTTTATAGGGTGGAATTGGGTCACCTTTATGTAATGGAAAGAGTACTGGCCCCCAAGTCCTAAGACTGTGATATTGGGGAGTCACCTAACCTCTCTGGGCCTGGTTACCTCCACTGTAAAATGAAGGGTCTTTCTGAACAAGTCCAAAGGACCCGAATATCTTGCCATGTGATAGGCTCACCTGTTACAGAGCTCAAGAACCTCATGGTGGTCTTGCCTAGATCAGTTTTTTTTAAGGATTTTTATTGGGGAATTGGGGGGATGGGAACAGCGCTGGGGAATTGCGCTGGGGAATTGGGGGAAGGGGAACAGACAAGTTGCTGTCATTTTGTTCTTCAGTCTAGTTGTGGAGGATGTTGCTTCACTGGCCCAAGTTGGCACCATCATTACGCTCTTCCTGGGCTAGGCAGATCAGTTGCCGGCTTCTGGATGGCCGCTCACTGTGGCTGCTGGCCGCTCTCGCTGGCTGCTGGCTACATATGGTAGCCCATGGCAACCCACTGCCACAGGGGCTGCAGCCTACGCCGTCGCCGGCGACTCATAGCAGCCCAGCTCCAGGTTGAGCTGTTGTTCAGCATCTTAGCTGTAGAGGGCAGTGTCACTGGCCCTCATATGTGGGATCTGAACTGGGGCCCTCTGGCATCCCAAGCCAGTTCTTAACCAATGTGCCACTTGGCCGGCCCTGGATCAGTTTTGCCCAATTCCCAGTGTTTTGGTATGAGAGGGAGTTTCATAAATGTATAATCTTGTTTTGCTTTTGTCTTGGAATGGCATGTTACAGCTTCCGCAGAAGGAATTACCATTGCTCTGCCATTGATTCATGCTAGATGTCAAACTGAGATACAGGCAAAACGCAAGCCCATACAAGCTAAAGGAACAGATTGTGACAACATTTAAAAATATCACAAGTCTCTAACTAAGAAGCAGTTCTGATAAGTGGATTTGGAATTCATGCAAAATACCTGTAACTCTGAAAATCTAAATTGTACATTGCCAAGGTAAATTACTTCTATGTAGTAATTATAGATGAAGAAGATATATTAGATTATGTGATAATACCTGTCTCCCGTGGGTTACAGACACCCATCTGTCCTGGGCCTCTTCCTTTCCAGATTTCTCCTGTTTAGTCTCCTTTGTTTGCCCCTTCCTCCTCCTCATTCCCTCTAAATGTCTCTATTCCTTAGGGCTCTGCTTTTGCCCCTATTACCTCCTTACTCTACAAGCTCTTCCTGGCTATTTTAGCTTCTCTAATCACTTCAGCTGTTATCGATACCCTAATGAACTCTTTAATCAGAATCTGCAGACTTGGTTTATTTCTTGGGTTCTAAACGCAGGCTTCTACTGCCTATGGGACATTTTAGTGCCATAAACACACTTTCCCCCCTTGGTGTCCTACCCTGTACCTGTTAATGCTCTAATGGCATCACCTACCAGACTGTAAATGACAAGAGGGCAGGGACCATGTCCATTGTTATACCCATAGCACCCAGCATAGTGCCTGTCACATGGTAGACACCCAGTAAGTAGTGTTAAATAAGTGATGAATACATCCAGTATTCTAGACTAGAAACCTTGGAATCATTCTTGATGCCTCCGTCTCTCTTGCTCCCCATATCCAGCTGGGACCTGTGGGGTTTATTACTTTAAAGCAGCGGTTCTCAACCTGTGGGTTGCAACCCCTTTGGGGGTCGAACGACCCTTTCACAGGGGTCGCCTAACACCATCGGGAAACAAAAAGATATTTACATTATGATTCATAACAGTAGCAAAATTACGGTTATAGAGTAGCAACGAAAATAATTTTATGGTTGGGGGTCACCACAACATAAGGAACTGTATTAAGTCGCGGCATTAGGAAGGTTGAGAACCGCTGCCTTAAAGGTTTTCACATTTGCCTCCCACCTGCCCCTCCATCCCACTGCCAGGGCTGTAATTCTGCCCTTATACCTATCTCCTGGATTGTAGCAGGAGATTCCTCATTGATCTTCCTATGGCTGGCTTTTTCCCAGTTCATCACCATCTGACCCCTCAGCGTGATCTTCCTAAAGCTTGAATCTAATCAGATTACTCTCAGGCTGCCCTTCACCCAAACAGAGTTTGCAATCTGGCAGTCTCATACCAAATCCATGGAGTCTATACAGTGTTTTGTGAAAATGAGAATGACCGTATTTCATTGATTCTAAGATGCACATTTTTTTCACTTTTTAGCACCTCTGAAATTGGAATGTTTCTTAAAGTCGATGGAGTATCATAGTTTGATGGGTGGCTTTTTTCTTTCTTATTTGTACATAAAATAATGACATACCTTGTAACCAACAGCATCTTAAATTTGCAGAAATATACTCACATTTAAAAATAGGAAGATTTTACATAAAAACATGTTCATCTTCTCTTGAAAAGTTACATTGGGCAGCACTGGGCCAGGATTTCTGGATGGCAGCCTAAGAGGGACCTGCCAGTAAGTAGCAGCTGCCTCATTTAGACAGAAATTCTCTAAAATGTCCCATCATTTCCACCCGGGCTGATTTATTCATGTATCTTATTTGCCCTGGACCATGTAAGCATTTGAAATTGCAATCCCCTACTGACGGGTTAAAGTCTGAATTCTTTGTTACGATTTACAAGAAAGATCACAGTTGGCACCAACCTACCTCGCCAGGTTCCTGTCCCCACCCTCCTCTCTATACACCCTCTATCCCCCAGTCTCAGGAAACATTATGCAAATATAACATGCTCCCATGTTCCCTGAAATGCCTTTCCCCACCTTTTATCCCCTATGAAACATTCCCTAACTTGCCCTGGCCAAGCTGATATACTTCTGGACTCCAATAGTAAATGGCATCTCTGGAACCCAGATCATGGACCCCACTTATCTACTCCAGGTCACTGAGCCTCAGCAGAAGTTTATGCTTGACTCTATCCCCCTATCAACACCTTCACCAGATTAATCTGTGTTCTTTCAGATGTCAGTTCAAAGGTTATTTTCTCAGAGAAGCCTTTTTGCTTGACCTCCTGACTCACTCTCCTGATACATGTACTTCTTTGCAATTTTACATTTATTTTTATTTTTTTAAAGATTTTTTTGGGGAATTGGGGGATGGGAACAGCGTTGGGGAATTGGGGAAGGGGAACAGACAAGTTGCTGTCCTTTTGTTCTTCAGTCTAGTTGTGGAGGACATTGCTTCACTGGCCCATGTTGGTATTATCATTGCACTCTTCCCAGCTGAGGCAGTCGCTTGCCGGCCATTGGACGGCTGCTCACGGTGGCTCATGAAAGCTCACAGCAGCTCACGCCAGCTGCTGGCCGCTCACGCTGGCTGCCAGCCACTCACAGTAGCTTACAGCAGCCCATTGCAGCCCCATTACAGCCTACGCCGTCGCCGGCGACTCACGACAGCCCAGCTCCAGGTCGAGCTGTTGTTCACCATCTTAGTTGTAGAGGGCAGTGTCACCGACCCTCATGTGGGAACTGAACCAGTGGCCCTGCTGCTCAGAGCACGCGCTCCCAAGCCAACTCTTAACCAACTGGACCACTCGGTCAGCCCTTAATTTTTCTTTTTATTATAATTTCTGATAGCACAGTGCCTACCACATAGGGGGTGCTCAATAAAAGTATGTTGAATTGAATGGAGGAGCACAAGGTATCTTAGTTAAGGATGATTTGGTTTGTTATGGCTTTGTCTGGGGAATGGGGATATTGAGCTCTCATCTTTAATATTGGTTATTTTCATATGGTGATGTGTCTATTGTGAGATAAATTGACCAACCTTGACTGCTAGAGGTATAATTCTGTTAATGAGTGAGTTTGGAACTGTTAATATTACTTTGCCCTTATTTTTTCTGTTTTTTCAGGCTAGGAGAACACATCCTTGCTTAGCTGGAGGAAAGCCAGAGAGCGTGTGAGTAGAGGCTGCAATCTTCATTTTGCAAACATACAAGGTGCTGACTGAGGCAGTATGGTGTAATGATTATAAGTAGGGGTTCTAAAGTCAAAGTGCCTGGGTTCAAATCCCAGGTCTGCCACTCATTTGCTGTTTGACCTTGGGCTATATAGTTCCTAATGCTCAAATGGGGATAATAATAGTATATACCTCATAGGATGGTGTGTGAGCTAAATAAGATGAACACATGTAAAATTAACAAGTGCGTAGAACACAGTAAGGGCTCAATAAATGTTACTATCATTATTGTGATTTATTCACATACATCAGTGCTGGTTCATTTAACAAATTGGAGGCTGGCTATAGGACTCTCTGTGGTGCTCAAAGTAGCATTTTAGCAGTGTTTGTACAGTGGAAAAATACCATGACATTCTTCATTTTAAGCAGATTCTTGATCATGGTGTCTCCCCTGCCAGGTAAGTTTTAAGCAGATTCTTAATTTGAGACAAATCACATAAAGGGCACAGGCAATCCAATTCATGGTCCAGAATCTGGCCGTTAAAATAACCACCTAAATTATGAGTTCATTCTCTCCTTTCTTTCTGTGATTCAACAAATATTGGTGAGTGCCTCTTATGCATGTGATGCTGGGAATGCCAAGAGGAATGAAACGGATCCTTTCCCTTCAGGATTGCATATGTAAAAGGACAAATTCTAGTGCACTTTGGGAAGTTCTGTAATTGGACACACACACATGGCTTTGAGTGCCAGAAGACAGAGTGACTAACTCCCCTTTGGTGATTCAGGAAAGACGTCACACAGAGGAGGTGACATTTGAACAACTGTATCTAGACATAGCCATCATTTAATCACTGTGGATTGAATAGGCATTTTGGCTGGAAACGCAGCCATATTTCGACGTTGTCCACTATGTTTCGAGAGCCTGGGCAATTATGCTATCATTTACAATGTGTGTGACAGCCTTGTCAGGTCCTAGTCTTGGATTCCCTGCCATGGAAACCTGTACGGTTGCATTGTCTCATAATGAGGTCCTCTGATAATATTTAATATGCTAATAGGAGTAGAGAAGCCCAGAGCTGCCTTTCCAGTTATTTTTAAAGTGACTCCATTAGATTAAATAGCAAGCTAGGTAACCACTTTGCTGGATCTCCTGTGGCCCTCAATTGCAGAAAGGAATTGGCTAAAGAGCAGTTTGGGTGGGGTTATGAAATCATTATGGCTGGAGTCCTTGAAATCCTAGCTCTCGCTTCCTAAGGCCATATGTTGTATAACCAGCTAGGAAGAGTTTGGGTGGGAAATTGCTGTCAGTGCAGCTGTAGTCAGTGTGAGACTCTGGGAACAAGATCACCCCTGGATTGTCTCATAAGACAGCAGAACCGTGGTGGTGGCATCCAGTACCGACATCGGCACTTCGATTTTTCAAGTGTCTTCCTCTTTTTCCTTCTCAAACTCAGCAAAATTACAGGTCAACTTTCCTTTTCCTTCCTGCTGATGGACGTAGGTGAGTCTCCCTTTCACAGATGGGTTCTCCATCAAGCAGCCATTATAATTGAATAGCTAGAGGAATAAAAATGTCATATAAATAAATTTGCAGCCCAGCACCCAATGGCTGCTCCCTTAAACCCATGCCTTTTCAAGTCCTAGAGAGGAATGTTTCGTGTTCCTACTTCCTTCTCTTAATTGTACCCAGGTTACTGTAATGTTTCCTAAAAATCATCCTTGGTTGACCTAAAGAGTCAGCCATTGAATGCTTTTCTGCCCTTATTTACCAACGTTCTTTTATACTTTGTACTGATGCAGATTATTTTTGCAAACAGCGGCCTGGTCCCCTTGGAAGCAGTCATGTGACCGCAGCCCATTACTTGAGCACATCCTTTTATCTCTTAGCTCCGAACAGGGCAGGGCTGGGGCAGACAGCTGCGGCTTCCAGACCAGCTCAGCCTCTCCCAGATCTGCAGCTCTGGGCTTGCCTTCCAGGCTGAAAGGCAAAGCAGCCGTGGCCTGTTCAGATGTGTGTGCAGGTGTGTGTTTATTTCTTGATTTATTTAAGCCGGAGCTCGCCCTGCAGAGAGCTGCAAAGATGCAAGATGTGTGGAGGGAGTGTGTGTATGGAGGGGGTGCTCCAGAGAGAGCTGGAATTCTACCTCTTTTCTTTCAGATCTCTGCATTCCTCATAGAGAAGGTTTTTTTCTCGTTTTCATTTCTCTTGAAACATCTGGGGTGAGGAAAAACCTCTGCACTGGCTGAGCAAAAGAAAAAGGTAATATGTTTGTTTGTTCTTAGGTATTTTGGGGAAGCAGAAGTCTACATGATAAAACATACTGTGGAGCAACAAAACAGGGAACGTGCACTCTTTGGAGTTTGTTTTATTGCTTTGCAATTTCTCAGAATGGTTTTTCTCAAAGATGCTGATTGCAGATCACTTACCATCATCTTAAAAAGGTGTGCAGATGACTTTGCAACCTGAAAGGTTGTGGCCTGTTTAAAATGAATGTGATATTTGGAAAAACTCTGTGGTCACTTTGGTGAGAGCTAGAAAACAAGGGAAGAGATACTTTGAGAGACTCTTCTAGGCCCTTTATAGGGTGTTCCCAGTGAGAACTAGAAAACGAGGGAAGAGATACTTGGAGAGACTCTTCTAGGCCCTTTATGGGGTGTTCCCCAAGCCTCGCTGTACAACTTCATGTTCAGAAATCTTCCTTTAGCTCCCGTGGCCTCTTGTGATCTCTCGCAGAGGACCACAGGGTTTCCATCTATCTAAGAAAGGGAAACAGAATTCCCTACAATGTTCAAGAATTCTCTTTAGTGATTTAGTGCTTACACACATTGACCAGATTGGATCCTGAAACCAACGCATAGCTAACCTTTTAGTGGACAGACATTTTTGTTCTTTAATGATTAAACAGAGTGGGTTTTCGGTTCTGCCACTGATCAGCTGTGCCATGGAGTACGATATTTTATTTCTGGTCTCAGTTTCTTGATCTGTAATATGGGAGTGATGATACCGCCTTTAAGATTAAGTGGAATAACAGAAATATTAAGCATGCACTGTGCTGGGTAAATAGTAGTCTCTTAATAAGCAGAGGTGATTTTAGCTATTATTACTGGTATAGTCCTCTTTCAGATCTTAGTGCTCTAAGGGGAGAGAGCCCATTTCTTGTGGCTCTACAGTCATCCCAGAATGTGTAGACACCCAAAGGATGTACTCTCTGGAAGGTCCCAGAGAATGTGTTTGGAAGGAAGATTTGAGCAAGCGGGGGGTTTCAACACTTCTGCCACAGGGGGAACCCACCCATGCACAGCCCCTCCTACCTCATCAGCTAAGAAGAATTGCTCTTTGTTCAAAGTGGGTTTTTCCACCCTGAGCCCATTATTCCACAGTACAAGTCTGTAAGATATGCGTTATTATCCCTAGTGCCTTGTGAGAAAACTGAGGTACAGAGGAATTAGTAACTAGCTGAGAAGCATTTCAATTGGTTTGTCTGTTTGTCTGACTTCTAAACCCCAGACTCCACTGGGCCAGCATTAGGCAGTTAAGAACAACAGATGGTTTTGAGATGCTTTCTCTCAAAAGGGTCCCCTGCTAGGCTGTTTGGGAAACAGTGGACACTAGAGCCCTTTCTCAGAGATTCACAATGTGTTGAAGGCTCAGAGGAGTCCTGCAGTCAAGAATCCTGTGGAATCCTACTTCTCCTGGACTTATTTGGTGGTGGGGTCTTTCTTGCCTTATTCCGAGAATTACAAACCCACATGCAACTACTCTTCCACAAACACACTGTAGAAAACTCGGCACCAGGCCACGCTGCCTCCTGATGGCAGTCCCGTGTGATATAACAGGTACCCTCAGACACCTGCTTGTGGCCAGTCTCCTCCCTTTTCCTATCCTTTCATCTGACAAGACCCAGAAAGAATCACCAGCGCAGTCTTATAAATTTCCCCTTATTCATTTAGGACCCCAGACATAAGCAAATGCTGCAGGGTTTTACTGGAATGGTAGTGGTGGAAGGAGCCCCTCTAGCATGATCTGCCCGGGACTCCTCTACCCCACGCTATGCCCCTTAGTTCTATTTAGGCCACAGACATCAGGCTATAGAACCCCTGTTTTGATTAATATTGAGGGTAATGCAGTGGGGTGAGCCTGAGAGGTATCTGCCCTCCTTGCTCGTGTCTTCACAGGGAGGTAGAATCAGACCTGCCTACCCAATCCCCACTTTGAGGGCAGGGGTGTGGTGGCAGTTGATTGACTGTGGGTGCTAGATTTGGGTTCCTTAGGGTCAGAGCTACAGGAAGAATTTCTCACAAGGGCTGAGTTTTCTCTAGGAAAAGCTGAGTTTTTAGCATGGGAAACCACCCAGTTCACATCTAGAACGCAAGAGGTGGAATCAAGGTCAAGGTGGCTGAGCCAAGGTGTGGGAGTTCAGTGGAGATGTACTTTGAAAGAAAATAAAGACTGAATAAGAACAATGTGGGGAGACTGGGCTGTACTTGGAGGGTGCTTGGTAGCAGAGGTTAGCTTGGCTCCAAGGGCTATCTTTTGTTCTTTCTTTGTGTTTGCACCTTGGGAAATGAAGTGCTTAGGATGAAAAGAACAACATCAAACACTTCCACCCTCCAGTCCCCCCCCCACCTACCTACCTACACACACACACACACACACACACACACACACACACACACACACACACACACACACACACACACTGAAAACCTTTTAGCAGAAGTCTTAAAAACCTTTCCTTTTGCAAATGATGAGTTCCAGGGCTGAGTCACCATTTTACGTTTATGCTTTGAAACCATCCTCAGTATATACATAAGTATATGTTGGTAGGGGCAGCAGCACTGGGCAAGTCCCAAGCTGTTTATTGCCAAGAGCCACCTTTTCAGTGTGGTTCATGGCACTGACTGTGGCATCCTTGGGTGTTTGTGAGTGCTGCAGAAGCTGCCCTCTTGAGCCTGACTACCCCCTTCAGGCCCCAGGGAACCATTTCTTCAGCGACGTCTTGAGCACACTAAATGCTCTTCTAATGCTGACAACGGGCAGGAAATGGAAGAAGCTTAGGTTTTCCCACATGATGGAAAATTCCCAAATCATTTTTATCAGTTTTGCAGCCAGCCAGAGATATCCTCAAAGGCACATACACTGTTTATGATAAAAACTTGCATCCCCCTCTGCCTTTAAGTGGGTGATTACAGTCTAGGTTGGGCAGTGTGTGGGAGTGCTTAAGTGGCACCTGACCTGAACCAGCTTTTGTTTTGGCGAGAATTAAAATGTGTTGACACGCTTCTTTTTCTCCTTTTTAAAACCTGTTACCTGAGGGTGAAAAACAGTTGAGAAACAACTTGCTTAATGATTATTATTTAACAACGTAAAAATGCTAGTAGCAAATAATTTTTTTCTAAAAACCAAAGAACGTTAGAACAATTCTCATTTCTTTCCAGTGTGATTTAAAAATGTTCTTTAAAAATGGATGTGTAAGTACTGCTCATTTTCTGATTTAATAAAAGGTTTGTAATCGAATAGCCTGCATCTGTGCACAAAATGATAGACTAATAATGATTTTTAGCTATTTATTTGTAGAAGGACTGGTTTAGAAGTACCCATCCCTTTATTCATTCATTTATTGGGTTGTCGGAAAAGTCATGATGTATTTTTTTCTGGTTTTCGTTGCAAAAATGCGTCATGACTTTTCTGACAACCCAATAGTGTGTATCTAACACCTGCTATGCGAAAGGCTCTGTGTAGGTGCCAGAGATTCAAGGAGTGTTTAGAAAGAAAGATCTCCGGGGACTTTACAGTGTAGCACACATATACTGTTGTCTGCTGCTTTTTGAATCTTATACGTGGACTTCTGTTTGTTGTGTAATGAATTAACTGAGGGATGGCTGAGAACCAAACGCCTTTGGAGAGATATTGCTTTATTTATTGCTTTTTCTGGAAAAAAAATTGAGATTGATCTATATCACTTCCTATTGGTTTGTTCAGAATGCCGGCATTCTGGGAGGATGGGGACTCCTGTCCAAAGGCCACCTCCCCGTTTCTAGACCGGTCAGAAGGTTTTACAGGAACATAAGCAGCAGCAGAACAAAGGAAAGGGGGAGTTGGTCAGGCAGCTCTGAAGGCTGACATCCCTCCTGGGGGCTGGTCTGTTGTAAGATAACGTTATCTCTGGACTCCGGACTTGGACTGGCCACCCAGTCTGGCCTGGGGCTTTCAAATTGGATTCTGGTGTCTGGCCGCCTGAGGATTAAGAAATTGCCCTTTTCAGGTTAGGATTCTGTTAATTAAATGGATTAACAAGGTATGGGTTGTCTTGAGAAAGGGAACAAAACAGAGTTCTTCAGTTAATCAGTGAGGGGAGAAACAAAGAGGAAACAGCTGAATATCAGGGGGGATCAACTACAAGCTAGCTGAGTCTAATTATATTATTGATTCCCGAATTTCTGCCTTACACTATTGTTGAATCAGTTTGTTGCCTAACTCAATGCCCAACTCTTATGTATTCATAAAGAGGGGTAGAAAAAAATAGCATAAAGATGGAAGTGAAGCCCAAGGAAGATCAACAGAGCATTGTTTCTCAAAGTCCCCCGAAGGGTACACTTTAATTGCATATTCCCAACCCCTTCACCCCCCCTTGAATCCAGTATTGGCAGTAAAGCCTGGGAACCTGCATTTTTGAATAATTTCCTCTGGTAAATCTTGAGAGAGCACTAATCGAGGCACTCGGAGAAGGCCAGCAGATCTTCTAGATGAAGGACTTCAGAGGCTGATGAAGACCCCAGCTGAAGTGTTCTCATAGGCACTGCTGATACCCTTGGAGAAATTTCTGAGTATGGAGAGAGGGCAGGCAATGTATAAATGGTGCCCCAATTTCAAGGATGAGAGAAGAGTAGATGCCAGAAGCCACAGCCTTCTAAGCCTGACATGACCTCGGGAAAATTTTTGCTCCAAACAGATGGAGTCAAAGCATTTAGAGGAAAATGTGATGCTCACTAGGCGGCGTCATCACGGGCTCACTAAAACATCTCTATTAGAGATTGTCAAATTTTGCAGCGTATTAGAATCATCTAGGGGGCTTAAAAAATCCTGATGCCCAACCCCACCCAATACCAATTACATCAGAATCTCGGGGGGTGGGACCCAGGCATCAGGATTTTTTAAGCCCCCAGAGATTCTGATTTAATGAGGTGCTGAGCATTGGGCGTTTTAAAAGCTCCTCAGTTGATGCCAACACGCACCAAAGTTTGACAACCAATTTGTCTACATGACATTAGGCAAGTTGCTTGACTTCCTTGCACTTTGTATAAATTCTAGGTAATTTTAAAGGTCTCGCCCATCTTTAAACTTCCATGATTCTGTTATTAAAAAGCATGCCAAACTGATTTCCTTCCTTCCTTTCTTCCTTCTTCCCTCTCTTCCTTTCCTCCCTCCCTTCTTTTTCTTCTGCTGCTGGGATAGTCTGGAATGTCAAGGTGTCAAAGTATATGTCTGAATTTCATTAAAATATTTAGCAAAATTTCTGAGGACATCTCATAGATAAAGAAGATAGTTATGATGGGCGAATTTACCACCTAACAGCACAAATGTGCTCGGAGGGTGTGTATGTAATGGATCTGTGCTAACCCTGGAGAATGGTGTGGAGTGGAATGCCACAAGGGTTTGTTTTGCCCTTGGAGCTGAACTTATAACATTTTTATCCCAGGTGTAGATAAGAAAGGTATGAAAGAAATGCCTACCAAATTTACAAATAACCCAAAGTTTAGGAGAGTTAATTAATTCAACACATCAAAGAATTAGGACTAGCTCTCTGATCAGAATCTCAGCTTATTAAGGTTATTGTTTTAAAAATATTTCCATAATTCATACATTTTGCCCATTTAGTTTTCCCCTTTATTTTTTCTTTTAAAGATTTTATTGGGGAATTGGGGGAGGGAACAGCGTTGGGGAATCGGGGAAGGGGCACAGACAAGTTGCTGTCCTTTTGTTCTTCAGTCTAGTTGTGAAGGACACTGCTTCACTGGCCCATGTGGGATCTGAACTGGCGGCCCTGCTGCTCGGAGCTCACGCTCCCAAGCCAGCTCTTAACCAGCGAGCCACTCAGCTGGCTCCCCTTTCTTTAGATGAGTTGAAAATTTGAAGCTTTTAGTGTGGTGTTAATGGAAAAATAGACATGTACGGTAGGGTCACGGGGCAGTTCTCTGACTTTGTTCCTATGAAGAAATGCAAATATATTAGATCAGGCTGGTTTGGAGCGTCACAAAATAAAGGAAATGTGGGGGCTAAAAAAATTACCTTTACTCCCACCTTCTAGATTCTTCTAGCTGGGCTAATAATTAACAGAGACAGATTAACAGGAAAAGTCAAATTTTAATACATGCGTGTGGGGGAATTCACATAAGTATGAAAATTCCAAAGACAGTGAGGTAAAATTGAGTATAAATGTCATTTTGGATAAAGGAGAAAGGGTAGGGGATGGGGGTTTGAGATTTCAGAGGAAGTAGGCAGTTGACAGGTAGTTGAGGAAGCGCTGAAAACACAGGGTAGGTAAATTTTTGCTAGGCAACCCAGAAACAGTGGGACACTGGAGGGGTCTTATAAACAGGCTCCTGCTTGGAGTCCTCCTGTCTAACACTAATGTGATTATGCTAAGGTTTCCTTCCTGAAGCAGGTTTTTCTATCTCAATCTCTTATGCGGGAAAGAGGGGAGGGTCAAAAAATTCTTTCTGGGTCTTTTATTTCTTAGTAACCAGCTGAACAGTCAATACCCCCAGAGGCAAAATTTTTGGTGCCCTTCCGAAACATCACCCCCCAAAAAAAGCGATGAGGAAAGAAAGGAATTTTGTTGAAAACTCCCTGGATGTGATTGTGGAAGATTAGTTTAGCAGTTTAATCTAACTCATCGGAAGGCTTGGTGAGCTAGCAGAGGGTAGTTTTGGAGGGATCTCAAAAACACCTGGAGAGCTTGTTTAAAAAGGGCACTCCCTCGGACTTTGATGCCTTAGCCTGGCAGCAGGCCCAGAGCCTCCTTTCTAAAAACAAGTGCCTTAGCTGATCTTGAGAAATACTGTCAAAGGACCCACTTTAATTTGAATTTTGGCATAGTTGTCTAAATATGTTGTTTTTGTTTCATAATCAGTCTCCAATTTGTGTTTTTCAAAGCCCGGGTCGATTTCATGATTTTGAGTTGAAAACCCAAACCGTTAAATGATGTCAGATACCTCATATCCCATTCCCTATATTTCAGTTTGAAAATTACACGCTTTTACATTTCCATTTTCCTTTTCATTTTTAATGCTTTATTTTCTACCTTCCTCAATCTGATCGAGACCTGAGGAAAATATAATTTATGTGTGGCAGAAAAGCCATCGATCGCTGCTCTGTTGCTACTGCTGCGCTGTGGAAAATAAGGCAGGGTTAGATTATGTCTGATCACTTTCCACATCACGTGATGAACAGCAGTTGAGAAGAAGCATAAAATGAATCCTGCCGAGCAGCCCTTAGATACCTTGTTGTTAACGGGTGCTTTCCTCCCTCCCTCCTGTGTCTTCCCCATCAGGATCTGTGACTTAAGTGGCTCCTCGCAGCGTAAAGGAGAGCACTCTTCACACGTCTTGGAATGAGAAGTTGAAACTTTCCTGAACACACGCAATCTAGGAGACATGGGCTGTGCCAGTTCATCAAAGAAAACCAAGGCCTCTGAGAATGGTGAGTGCTGGGAATGTGCCTGTCTTCCGGAAGGCAACGCAAGAGTGAGCCAGAATGCCTCTCCCCCTTTCTCATTTCCTCACACGGTTCTGGAGCTGCTCTGTGTGATGTTGCACAAGGCATCATCCCTTGAACTGAAGGCTAAATATTGGGATAACATCGAAAACTACCTTTAGGAAGATGCAGGTTTGAATTTATGATGTAGCATAAAGTATTATTGAAGAGCTATTTTACGTTTGATTTGATTTCAGTTGGAAATGTACCAATATAAAATCTCAATTTAAAACTCAGTGGCAGGGAACAAGAAAGCCTCTGTAAATTTATATCTGTTTATTCAATATACTTATAAATAGCTATATTCATACCTATGTAACATTTAGTAGCATCATTGAATTTTTATTAGATTTTATAACTCAGTGATCAGATTATTTCTTATAGCTATTCAACACAGAACTTCACGAGATTTGCCTCATGGTTTTAGAATATTCTAGGTAGAATTTGGGAAACGCTAGATCATCTGCTTCCCGCAAAGCATGTTGTTGTTTTGTTTTGTTTTGTTTTAAGCTGAGCCATCCTGCCACCGGTTGGCAGCTCAGCGGCTGCTCAGCTTGGGCCTGGAATGGAACTGCTGTTGCTCAGGGCTCAAACTCAGGTGTTGTTTCTAAATAGATGGCATGCCCCCTCCCCCCATATGATTAAAGGCTTAAATATTTCCTTTATTTTAAACTGAGGTTCTTTCTCATAAGTACTAGAATCTAGTTGAAACACACTTGAGTGTTTAAGGGACATAGTCTCCACAAGCAAATTAGAATAAAAACAAACTGGGGCAGTTATGTGAATAATTGGCTCTTAAATTCCATTCCTTTGTTGTCTAGGTTATAGATAATTTTCATGATTTCTGTTCCACATCTTGGTTTTGGAAGTTTACTCAGGCTTTATATGGAGAGTTTGGGAAGCAGCGTGTCCCATACTAATTAGTGTGGGATGTTTTCTTTTGGGAATCAAATGCTGTTCTTGTGCTTGGTGAGTTAGCAAGCGAATCTCTGACAGTAGGGACACGGGAGGCTGCACTAACTCTCAAATCTGTAAATACAGCATGAGATAAATCTTTCAAAATCTCCAACTGAACTAATTCCGTAGTAGTAATTTATTATAAGGAGTGAAGAGAGTATCTTTTTATATCTAGGATTACCCAGAGTTCTCTAAAGTTAGCCAAATTTCTTAGGTTAAAAAAAAAAGAGCCAAGCCCAACTTGTAAAAGTAAATTCTCCTTTTGAAACATTTTCAACTTTTAAAATGTTGCATGTAAATGGAGATATTACCTTAGATTTTGTGGCTTGCTTTTTCAAATAATTTATTGAGGTGAAATTCGCTAACATAAAATTAACCACTTCATAGAGAATAATTCAGTGGTGTTTGGTGCATTCACAATGTTGTGTAACCACCTCATCTGTCTAGTTCCAAAACATTTCCATCACTTCAAAGTAAAATTCCTTATCTATTAAGCAGTTTCTCCCTATTCTCCTCTCCTCGCAGCCCCTGGCAACCACCAATCTGTATTTTGTCTCTATGAATTTGTCTATTCTGGACATGTCATGTAAATGGAATAATACACAATGTGACCTTCTGTGTCTGGCTTCTTTCACTTTGCACATAATGTTTTTGAGGTTCATCTATGTTGTAGTCTATGTCAGTACTTCATTACTTTTTAAGGCTGAATAATACTCCATTGAATATGTATACCACATTTTGTTTACCCATTCATGTGTTGGTGGACATTTGGGTTGTTTCCACCTTTTTGACTACTGTGAATAGTGCTCTATGAACATGAGTGTATGTGTACTTGTTTGAGTCCCAATTTTCAATTCTTTTGGTATATACCTAGAGTGGAATTGCAAGGTCATATGGTAATTCTATGTTTATCTTTTTGAGGAAATACCAAACGATTTTCCTGGATCACATTTTAAAAATAGCGGCTTTATTGCGATATCATCACATACCACACAATTCACCAGTTGAAGGTGTATAATTCAGTGGTTTTTGGTATATTCACAGAGCTGCACAAGCATCACCGCATTCAATTTTAGAACATTTTCATCACCCCACCCAACCAGAAACCCATTAGCAGTCATCCCCTGCCCCTGCCTCCTCAGCTCTAGGCAAGCACTAATCTACTTTCTGTCTCTATAGATTTGGGCTGTTCTGGATATTTCATATAAATGGAATCAGACAATATGGAGTCTTTTGTGTCTGACTTCTTTTACTCAACATAATGTTTTTGAAGTTTATCCATGTTGTAATATGAGTCAGAACTTTATTCCTTTTCATTGCTGAACAGTATTCCATTGCATGGATATGCCACATTGTAGTCATCCATTCATCAATTGATGGACATTTGGGTTGTTTCTACTTTTTTACTATTGTGAACAATGCTACTATGAACATTCATGTACAAGTTATTGTGTGAATACATGTTTTCAGTTCTCTTGGGCATATACCTAGGAGTAGAATTGGGTCATATTGTAGCTCAATGTTTAACATTTTGGGAGACTTCCAAACTGTTTTTTCCAAGTGGCTGCACCATTCTACATCCCTACTAGCAATGTGTGATGTTTCCAATTTCTCCACATCTTCAGCAACACTTGTTATTGTCTGTCCTTTGATTATACCCATCCTAGTGGGTATAAAGTAGTATTTCATTAGCGTTTTTGTTTGCATTTCAAACAATGACAAGTGATGTTGAGCATCTTTTCATGTGTTTGTTCTCTATTTGTAGATCTTCTTTGGAGAAATGTCTATTTGGATCATTTGTTCATATTTTGAGTTATTTCTTTTTCTATTCAAATCACTTGTTCATATTTTAATCGAGTTATTTATTTTTCTGTTATGTTGTTGTAAGAATTCTTTATATATTCTAGTTACAAGTTTCTTATCAAATATATTATTTGCACATATTTTCTCCCATTCAGTAGATTTCCTTCTCACTTTTTTTATTATGTCCCTTGAAGCACAACGGTTTTTAATTTTGATGAAGTCCGATTTATTTTTTCTTTGGTTGCTTGTGCTTTTGGTATCATATCTAAGAATCCATAGTCAAATCCAAGATTATTTATGCTTATTTTCTCCTGAGAGTTTTATAGTTTTAACTCTTACATTTAGGTTTTGACCCATTTTGAGTTAATTTTCCTATATGGTATGAGGTAGGGGTACAAATGTATTCTTTGCATGTGGATGTCTAGTTGTCCCAGGACCATTTCTTGAAGAGACCATTCTGCCCTTATTGAATGGCCTTGCCACTCTTGTCAAAATATCAATTGACCACAGATGTGAAGGTTTATTCCTGGACTCTCAATTCTATTCTATTGGTCTGTATGTCTATCCTTAAGCCTGTACCACAATTTTTTGATTACTGTAGCTCTTGTAGAAAGTTTTGAAATTGTAGTGTGAGTCCTTCAACTTTGTTTCTGTTTTTTAAAATTGTTTTGGCTTTTGGGGTTTCTTACATTTCCATATGAATTTTAGGATCAATTTGTCAATTTCTCAAAAGAAGCCAGATGGAATGTTGATGGGGATTGTTTAAATCTGCAGCTCAATTTGGGGAGATTGCCATCTTAACAGTTAAATTATCTATCCCTGAACATGGGACGTCTTTCCATTTATTTAGATCTTCTTTAATTTCTTTCAACAATGTTTTGTAGTGTTCAGTATGTCAAAACTGCGAAATCTTTATTTTCAGCCCACATCATATACTACAAGGTGTGATCACAAAATATAGTGAATGTTTAAATTAAAAAAATTTATTACAGTAAAAGACACATTGCCATTAATCTCCCTCAAAATACTCCCCCTTTCTTCAAACACATTTATCCCATCATTCTTGCCTTTTTCTGAAGCAGTTCTGGAAGTCCTCTTTCTTGAGTGTCTTTGCTTCATCCTCCATCATGACAATGCTCCGTGTCACACATCGCTTCTGGTACAGCAATTTCTGTCAAATAAAAACATTACAGTGTGTCCTCATCCACCTTATTCACCGGATCTGGCACTGTGCGACTTCTGGCTCTTCCCCAAAGTCAAAATGACCATGAAAGGTAAACGTTTGAATCCATTCAGGACATTGAGGCAGCCACGACAGTGCAACTAAAGATATTCAACGAAAGAGGACTTCCAGAACTGCTTCAGAAAGTGGCAAGAACAATGGGATAAGTGTGTTTGAAGCAGGGGTGGGGGTGGGGTGGGGGGTTTGAGAGGGATTAATGGCAATGTGTCTGTTACTGTAATAATTTTTTTTAATTTAAACATTCATTGTAATTTTTAAAAAGATTTTTATTGGGGAATTGGGGGATGGGAACAGTGCTGGGGA
>NW_017731363.1:3909142-3921140 GCF_001890085.2 Hipposideros armiger
GTTGCTTCACTGGCCCAAGTTGGCACCATCATTGAGTTCTTCCCGGGCAAGGCAGATCAGTCGCTGGCTTCTGGACGGCCACTCACTGCGACTGCTGGCCGCTCACGCTGGCTGCTGGCTACACAACGTAGCCCATAGCAACCCACTGCCACAGGAGCTGCAGCCTACACCATTGCCAGCGACCCATGGCAGCCCAGCTCCAGGTTGAGCTGTTGTTCAGCATCTTAGCTGTAGAGGGCAACGTCACTGGCCCTCATATGTGGGATCCGAACCGGGGCCCTCTGGCATCCCAAGCCAGTTCTTAACCATCGCGCCACTCGGCCAACCCTCGTTGTAATTTTTGATCACACCTCGTATAATCCCTGGTTTGTTGCCATCATATGGAAATAATTTCAAACAAGTACTTTTCTTTGTAAAGGAGACCACGTACTTCATCTGGAATTATGATCCCTCTCAGTAAGCAATTTTTAGTTAATTATTCATTTTTTGTTATGATAATTTGTTGGCTTTGAGATTTATGTAGGATTGATACTACATTTATTGCCTGCGTGAAATAGGCAAACAAAAAAAACATACAATCCTTTTATTCTTTTATACCAATTAAACGCATCTTTATTTTTTTCTTTGTTTGCTGTGTGATTAGTCCACCTCTGCTTTAGAAATTTCAGGTATAATAATACCCTGACAGGGACTATTCAGATATCCACTCTAGAATCATGAACCTTTTTACAAGGTAGAAAGTACTACTGAAAGGATACGGTGTCCCATCTTTCCATTTAAACGCTTTTCGCTAGCTTTCAGCCCTTACTAGACAATTCATAAAGAAGCCAGCTTTATAGTTGGAGCCTGTTAATTGTTAGAAAATCCTGTTCCAGAGAGACACATTTCAACTCACTGTAAGAAAGTGCAATACCTCAGCTCCAGTTGCCAGTTATTTCCCATAATCAACCCTTTTCTTATATGAGTATGGCTTTATATTGTTATCTTTTTAGCAGCTGCAAAAGAGAAAAATTTTATGCTGATTGTATTTGACCTTGGGTGAATGATTATGGCACTATAAGTCAGGTTAGTAATTAATAACAAAAGAGACATAAAGCAAAATTGCAGTCAAGATATTTAATTTTTTTTCCTGAGTGAGGATTAAAGGTCATTATTGAATTGTTGAAATAATAGAACACATTTCCTATGAGAAAATATATATATTTTTTAATTGGGGAATTGGGGGATGGGAACAGCGCTGGGGAATTGGGGGAAGGGGAACAGACAAGTTGCTGTCCCTTTGTTCTTCAGTCTAGTTGTGGAGGACGTTGCTTCACTGGCCCAAGTTGGCACTATTATTGCGCTCTTCCTGGCCGAGGCAGATCAGTCGCTGGCTTCTGGATGGCTGCTCACGGTGGCTGCTGGCCGCTCACGCTGGCTGCTGGCTATATACGGTAGCCCATGGCAACCCACTGCCACAGGGGCTGCAGCCTACACCATCGCCAGTGACTCACGGCAGCCCAGGTCCAGGTTGAGCTGTTGTTCAGCATCTTAGCTGTGGAGGGCAGTGTCATTGGCCCTCATATGTGGGATCTGAACCGGGGCCCTCTGGCGTCCCAAGCCAGTTCTTAACCATCGCACCACTCAGCCAGCCCTGTCCAGAAGCTTCTGATTTGTGTGTTCCTATTTTGTCCTTGAATGGTTATTTTCAGCTTCACTATGTATAATAATAGGTAGGCTGCAGCTGTGGCATTAAAAACACATAACAGGATGAATTTGAGTATTTTATAACTGGAAAAGATCCTAGAGATCACAAATCCCAAGTTCTTATTGTTCACATGAGAAATTGAAGACCAGGGAGGTTAGTGATTTGCCTGAGGTTACATACACAGTTAGCATACATACACAGTTAGCACGTGGTTGAGTCAGGACCAAAATGGAAATCTCCAGATTACAAATTCAGAACTTTTCCTGTTATCCCAGGTGGGTGGGTTGGTGGATGGGCGAGTGCATGAGTAAATAAAAAGTCAAAGAAATGACCTCTAATTTTTGTCCTTCTCTGACTCGAAGGCCAGAGAGTTTTAAGAGTGATAAAACTATGATCTCTTTTGTCATTTGCAGAAAGTGTATATAGTTTTGTTTGAAATGTCTGCCCTTCTTTTGACACTGAGCTCCATGCTTTACTCGCATATCCCTCTTGTTTGAGAAAAATGCTTTCAGGGGACAAGGATGCTGTGTTGTACTCTTGTTCCGGAGGGATGCTCAAGTTTATGGGTGAGCAACTGTCATGGAGTCCTTGCCTTGTTTGCTGTCCAAGAAGCAGGCTTTGCGACCATCTCATGCTTTCAGCTCTTTTTCCAGTGAAGCTGGAAGACTGGGATAGCCACACACTCTAGCAGATGGCAGATATATAACATCTGTAAATAAAAACAACAACGATGAAAACTGTGGTCCTAGAATTGAGCCATATCCTATTCCCATCATGCTTTGAATAGCTGAGTTACTAGATGCTTTTTTTCCTCATTTAAAGCCTTTTGCCACTAGATGATTCATTCTCTTTCCAATTCATTTGAATTCATTTTGATCAGTTTTATCACTCTTGTTGCCTCTCTCTCACTTCTTGACTGAATGTCAGGCCCCTTAAAGTTACATTAATTATTCGCTCATCCTGGTGCCTCCTTAGGAGGCCTCCGCCAGAATTTCAAAAGCAAAGTCTTTAAATGTCTTGTCCTGAATATAAATAGAGCTTCTTGTTTAAAGATCTGTCAAATAAGCTCCTATTTCAAAAATAAAAACAAACCACCATCAGGCTCCACCAGTCAGCATGAAGAGGAACACAAGACAGCAAGTCTTGTAATTTCATTCCTTCCTTCCTTCATTCCATTCAAATATTTATTGAGCATCTACTATGTTCCAGGGGCTCTTCCAGACTCGGGGGATATAGCAGCTAACCAGATGGACCAAAATCCCAGCCCTTATGGAGATTACATTCTAGTGGAAGGAGACAGACAATAACAAATGAGTAAAATATTGGGTTGTAGGAAAAGTCATGATGTATTTTTTCTGTTTTTCGTTGCAAAATGCATGATGACTTTTCCAACAACTCAATATATGCTATAACAGATGGTGATAAGTGCTCTGGAGATAGGAAGGAGATAGGCAATGCGGGAGTTGGGCGGGGTTGGAGGGGGGAGTGCCATTTTAAAAAGGGTGGTCAGGCAAGGCCTCACTGAGAAGGTGACCTTTGAGCCAAGACTGTGAACTCTAAGGCAGTGAGCCCTGTGGGTCCTGGTTGGCACGACTCTTCTTGCTCCTGGCTCTTGGGTCCTAATATGGTAGCCTGTTTGTCCATAGTAGTTTGTGAAGTTCTTTTTTTTTTAAATTATTTTTTATTGTGAAATATACATTTTTTAGAATTAGTTTCAGCTGTACAACACAGTGCAATAGTTATACTGTGAAGTTCTTAATGAAATATTATGTATAACTAGGAAGTCTTTGGGAGCACTAGAAATTGTTAGCCTGGAGAGAGACTGCTACCTGTTATTCCTGCCTTACTTTTTTGAAAACAAGTATGTACCATTTAAGTGCTGTCTATATACCAGGGATTATACTAAGCATTTTATATTAATCAGTCAATTAATGAATATATTACTAATACCTGTATCAGCACACTACTAACTTATTATTGTGTATTGTAACAGCCCTAGAAAGTAGTCATTCTTTAATTAATTCATTCAACACATATCCATTGCTGGGCCTTGCCCCAGGTGCTGGGTTATTAGCAGTGAACAAAATAAAGTCCCTATTCTCATGTAGCTTAGCTAATAGGGGATGACAGACGTTAAACACATAAGCATAAAGCTATATAGAATGTCAGATGGTAAAAAGTGCTGTGGAGAACAGTAGACGTGGTAGAGATTGGGGAGCATGTGATGGGGAAGATGTGGGAGGGAGATACTATTCTACATGCTGTCTCATTTTTTTATGGCTGATTCCAAATGCCACACTGGGCTGTACAGCAAAATAGTTATGAGCCCAGGTTCTGGAATTCCGGAGATCAGGATTTGACTCTACATTCTCCCACTGACAAGTGATGTGACCCCAAACCAGTTATTCCTGAGCCTCGGTTTCCTTATCTGTAAAATAAGTATAATGACACTTCATAGGATTGTTGGGAGGACGAGATCAAATGAAATTATCCATATAAAGCACCAAGCACAGTGCCTGTCACCACAAAGCGAATGCTCTGGATTTATCATTTGTTTTGCTCCTGGGTCCCCTACCTAGGTATTTAACTTCTGACAAAATACCATGATAATGATCGCCACCAGATTAAAGAAGCCATTAAAAAACAAAAAGCAAAACAAACCAACAAACAAGAAAACACCCAGCTTGGCAATAGAGAAACCACCTGTGCCGGACATAGAAAATTGGCCGGGTAACTTATTAAACCTATGCTGTTGCTTCCTTCTAGAAACAAAAATAGAAGGGCCTTGGGACATAAGGCAAAGCTTTTCTTTTTGTTTTGTTTTTTTCTAGCTGGAGTTAATGTGACAGGGAAGACGGCCCTGGTATGCCATGAACAGCTGTCTGACAAGTTCAGAACTGGATGACACTGATCTTTAGCTCTATGGGGAGGGTTCAGGGTTATGGAGCCAGCGACCCCCTTGAGGAGGTCCATCGTGTCTGGGCTCTACTCTGCCATTTTGGAGGTGTTTGCTCCAGAGAAGGGTCCTCAACTGGCTAGGGTGCCCTGCAGTGGTGAGCTTTTAGCAGACTGATGTTGGCATGCCAACCCTGCCCTGCCAGTCTCCTGCCCTCTTCTGGAGAAAGTGCTGTGACAACTGTATGCCCAAGCAGCAACAGCAGGTTGTGGATCAAAGCCTTTTTTCATCAGCTCCTGACCAAGCACTCAAAAATCCAGTAAGGGCCTGAGCTGGAGCACCCGGGAAGTTGGAGGCGGAGGCCTAAGCCTGGACCCATAGGACTAACTCATCAGGCAGGGGTTAGTCAGGAGGCAGAAACCAAGAGGGATTTGAATGTAAACAACTGTTAACTAGGTGTCAAGTTGTTACTTGGTCCCTGAAAGGGGCCCTGAAAAAGAATTCTAACGCGGAGGTAGCAACTGCAGGAAAGTTACCACCTCCAGGGCTGAGAGAACAAAGGGGAAAGATCAGAATTATTAAAATTTAGTAATTTGGGAGAGAGGTGCTGAGAACTGTAACTCAGACCTTTGAGAAGAGGGGCTGCTCAGCTGGGGCTGGTGTCTCTGAGGGGCTGCTGTGAGGCTGGTTTTGCAAATGCTGGGTAAACTGCAAACTGGATCCGGTGGCTGCTGCAGAGCACTCTCTAAACCCAAAGCTCCCTTATGTGTAAAATGGAGATGATAATACTTGTGAGGACTAAATGTCTTACAGTAGACCCTTAACATATGGCAACTGTTATATTTGGTTCAATTATCAAGTATAGAAATAATAAGCTTGATTATCTATTATTGATGTTGCTAATACTAAATAGAAGAAACTTTAGGCATCATTTATTCCACTACATCATTGTGTAGATGAAGAAACTAAGGCACAGAAAAAGGTCAGTAGCTCTATGGAGGTTAAGAGTTTGGGCTGTGGGGTCAGTGAGGCTTGGATTCAATTCCTTGCTGTCCATTTCCACTTAATGGCTAAGTGACCTTAAGTAAGTTCAGCTCTCCTAGCCACACAGTGTGACAGGGACTGCAGGAATGAATCCATTGCCTGGCCCTCGATAAGCGCTCAGTAAATAGCACTGGAACATTGTGCGTGGTGAACAGAGAGCCTCTGGGGTGGGGGTTGGTTGGACATGACAGTGACTGTCCACAGAACAGACCTTTCAGGTGAGTGCAGGCTCTCCGTAATGATATGGTGAGAACACACGAGATTCTACCATGGTACTACCATATTTGCTTTGCAACGTCAAACAAGGTACTCTGTTTCTTCTTCCTGTGGTTTTTTTTTTTCCTTATAAAGATCATGATACTTGACCTTATATCTACTTCTTGGGTTTTCTGGAAGCTGAATAATGAAATGAGAATCTCTGGAACCTGAGAGCCTTGAAGAAGCTCATAAATAAACAGCCTCAGGTGACTGGTGTCCACCCTGTGTACCACAGCAGTACTAAACCAGCGATGCCGGGACTGGAGGCTGGATTCCTGCTTTCAGAACCAAAATTGTTCTTGTTATAGTCAATTCTTAATTTTTATGTGCTAACTGGGAAAAATTATAGCATGAATAAAAGGAGCCAGCTGGTGTAGGTTGATTACTCTTCACTCTAAAACTTGAAGGCATAAGAGACTATATTTTAAATTTCATTATCTTTCAGCTGATCTCTTTCTTCAAAACTATGAAGCTACAGGATGGTTCAAAGGCTGCCAGCCCCAGAAGAGCGTCAGCATGCCTGAATAGTCCACAAACGAGACAATACTTTTCATGACAGTTGCCATTTATTTAGCATGTGCTTTACACCAGGCATCGGGCTAAACTCTTCACCTGCAGTATCTCATTTTGTCCTCATAGTAACTCTAAGAAGGACGGAGATGTGTGTTCACTTATCCATCTATCTCGTATCAATTGAATCTCAGGTTGTAGAAGCTGGAGTGAATTATACTTCTCAATTCATTATATTGGGTTGTCGGAAAAGTCATGACGCATTTTTGCAACGAAAAACAGAAAAAATACATCATGACTTTTCCGACAAACCAATACATTGTTACCGTTGGTCTGTGCAAGATCCGTATGTTAATTAATTGACTTATTCCCTTTTATCCATGTATCCAACACTCGTTCACGCTCCCCCATAAATAACCAATTTATTAGGTTTAGTGTGTATCTTTCCTCTGTGTGTATTGTTATGAAATGTATACTGTGGTTTTCTGTATGTGTATTTTAAATTTGTATAAAATGGTATGTTATATTTCATTCTGTCTCTTAACTTTTTAATAACTGTTTAACAAATAACTGTTTTAACACATTTTTAAAAACCCATTCACATTGCTGTGGATTTATTTAGTCTATTGCTTCCACTCGTGGCATAATACTCCATGGTTACACCTACCACAGTTACACATTCTCGTTCCTAGTGATGGACAGCCAGGTTGCGTTGGTGTCACACTTCCTACTGCCACTCATAGGAGTATTGTAGCGCCACATGGCTCCTTTATGGACTATGTGAGACTTGCTTTGGGGTGTATAGTGAAGAATGGAATTGCTACTTCATAGGACATACGTAGACTTGATTTGCCTACATACTGCCAGAGGTAGGTGCCATTGTTATCCCCATTTTACAGATGAGGGAACTGAGGCTTTGAGAGCTTTAGTAACTTACCCAGAGTCACATCGTCAGTGACCAGCAGAGCTGGGCTTCAAATTCAGACAGTCTTGCTCCAAAAATTCTACTCTTGATGACTGTGCCTTCGTTCTCCTCTATTTGATACTTGAGGACAGTTTACAAAAACAAGAAAGTAAATCTCATTGTTTGTAGTTTTTCTCTTCCCCACATGGCTGCATAGTAACTGTTTTTCTCTGACTTTCATGTCCTGTGGATCTGCAGCACTGGTTGCCGCATTGGTAATCCAGAACTGGTACCGAGGTTACAGCGCTCGGTTGAGGACCAGACAACGCTATGCGCTCACCATCTTCCAGTCCATCGAATATGCTGATGAACAAAGCCAATTGCAGGTCTGTTTTGCACGCTTGTCTCTTCTTTTGGTAAAATGCTTCTCTTTACCCCTGGCTTTTGAAAGAATGACAGTTTGGGGCCATTTTAAGCTGAGGAACCTTGGCAAAAGGATTTAATAGAAGATACAGTGACATTGTCTTGGAGCTAGCTGTTGAGAGAAAGCATGATTTTGGATGAGGATGGTGTTTTTCGGTTCTGAAGTTCACATTTTTAAGAAGGCTGCTAGATGTCTATTTAACTAATAAAAAATGGTCTTATTCTGTTTTGAGGTACATGCCCCGTAGGAGGAAAAGTTGTTACTTTATGAAGGAAAAAACACTTTGAGGAGTTAAAAAAAAATAGAAGAATTTTTTTGGAACAAACCTATGAAAGTTCTAGAAGAAAAATACAGATGGGCAAAAAGGGCCTTTTTTAAGCTTGCAAAAACGATATATAAATTCGGCTGTAATGCTTGATAGAAAAAAAAGTACTTTTAACAAGAAGACCTTAGAAAGATCTCCAATATGACTTTTAATGAAAAAATTAACTTGTAGAACAAAATGTAGAGTTTTAGCCCAGATATGTGAAATTAAATTAAACATACAGCCAAAGTCTGGAAAAAGATATACAGTAAGGTGTTTACAGTGGTTATTTCTGGGGACAGGAGTGGTATTGACGGGTGGGAGTTGCGTGGGAGAGGAATTCTCATTTTCATTCTGTATCGTTTGTAGTTTTCACCAATCATATTTATCTGTAAATTTATTTATCACATAATCTTTAAAAATGATTAAGAAAATTTCAAAAAGAATTAAAGGAATTGCTGGATTTATTCTTGGCAGCTATAAAAATGATATACTATGATTCAATTAGCTTCTCCCAGTGCTGTCATTTTAAGCACTGTAGAACATAGTGATGAATATAAAGATGGCGTGAGCTCTCAAATCCATATGCTTTATATACATACATTCCTGTATTAGTACATTCTTTAACATTGACTCTTTTTTTTTAAATTGGGGAACAGTGTGTTTTTCTAGGACCCATCAGCTTTAAGTCAAGTAGTTGTTTCAATCTAGGTGTGGAGGGTGCAGCTCAGTGGCCCATGTAGGGATCGAACCGGCAACCTTGGTGTTATGAGCACTGCACTCTAACCACCTGAGCTAACCGGCCGCCCCCTAACATTGACTCTTTTTTATTTGTTTATTTATTTATTTAATTTTTTTTAGCTGAGCCATCCTGCCACCTGTTGGCAGCTCAGCGGCTGCTCAGCTTGGGCCAGGCATCAAACCACTGTCGCTCAGAGCTCAAACTCTTGAGCGAGCTCTTAACCAACTGAGCCACTCGGCCAGCCCTCATTGACTCTTTTTTAAATAACACATTTATTGAGATATAGTTCACCCATTTAAAGTGTAAAATGTAATGGCTGTTAGCATATTCACAAAGTTGTAACCATCACCACAATAAATTTTAGAACTTTTTCATTACCCCCTGCTCCCACAAAAAACCCTATACTCATTAGCAATCTCTCCCCAACCCCAGCCCCTGGCAACTGCTAATCTGTTTTCTGTCCTTATGGATTTGTCTTTTCTGGCCATTTCGTATAAATGGAACCACACAACATGTGATCCTTTTTGTATTTGACTTCTTTCACTGAGCATGTCTTCAAGGTTCATCCATGTTGTAGCATGTGTCAGTACTTCATGCCTTTTTATTGCTGCATAATATTCCATTGTATGGATATAGCACATTTTGTTTATTCATTCCTCAGTGGATAGATTATTTGAATTGTTTCCATTTTTTTGACTATTATAAATTGTGCTGCTATGAATATTTGTGTGCAAGTTTTTTTATGTGAACATATGTTTTCAGTTCTCTCGGGTGTATACCTAGAAGTGAAATTGTTGGGTCATCTGTGTTTAACTTTTTGAATAATTGCTAAATTGTTTTCCAAAGCAGCTGCACCATTTTACATTCCCACCAGCAGTGTATGAGGGCTCCAATTTTGCCATATCTTTGCTGACGCTTGTTATTATCTGTCTTCTGGATTATAGCCATCCTAGTGTATGTGAAATGGTATTTCATTGTGATTACTATTGACTCTTAATTGATAAACCCATAGACAGTATTAAAATCATACATTTTAATATTTTTTATGGACAGTTCCTTCCCTGAACTCTTACACTTAACTCCCAGATTGAGAAGGTTCTTTAGTGTTCACTCTTCATGGGACGCAGGGCTTGGAGAAAAAGTTATTTGTGCTGTGTAAGTGCAGGTCTTTGCAGGTAATTGGTAGGCATCTAGGTGATGGTTGGAATGCTGGTGGATTTCCATCTTTCTCTCCCTCTCTCTCTTCTTCCTTATTTCATTTCACAAATATATTTGACATTTAAGAGTATCCATTAACTCTTAATCTCACTACCAAAAGGAAAAGCGATCATAATGAACAAAATCTAGTAGTTGTTTTAGGTTAGTTTCCTAGAAGCAGGATCTGAGACAGGTTTACTGGTACAAGTGATTTCCTGGGAGAGTGTTCTCAGGAAAAACCTGTAAGGGAGTGAGGAAAGCCAGATAGGATGGGAGAAGAAACTAGGCAAAAAGGTGGTTTCTGGAGAAGTCGGACCTCAGTCTGATCCTGTTGGGAGCTCTGAAATGGGAAATGCCTCACAGATTTTGCCCAGCCAGTGGCAATGGAGGTGGGGGGGCTGGGCTGTAGTACCTTTGTTTCAGTAAGTCATTCTCTATGAGCAGCTCCCCAGGAGGCGGGTATATGATATCCTGTGCAACTCTGGGGGAGGTGCTGCCCATCCGCCAAGGGCAGTCCCTGGGAGGAGGGGAACAGGTAGAGGTGGGACCCATTAGCACTCATGGCAGCTGGGAGTTGAGTGCCCCAGAAGAGTAAAGGGGACTTGCACGGAACACCAACAGCATTTGCCACACAGCTTGTTTGGGGTTTATTAATTGATTAATGTATTTTTATTTTGTCCAGCTATCCAATTTCTTTACCTTCATGTTGGAAAACTACAAACATGTACATGAGAAAGATCAGAGTAAGTAAAAATTTTGTCTTTTGAAAAGCAGTCATTAAATGTTGACTTTTTCTTATCAAGGGATGTAAACTCAGAAGACGGGAGAGCACTAGGAGATTTAAAAGGTGCAAACCTGTCTTGTCTATGTGACACCAAACTGGTGAAATCAGTTCAGCTGGCTTTTTTTTCTCTCATAGGTGTCAACTAAATTGACCATTTATTTATTTATTTATTTTAAAGATTTTATTGGGGAATTGGGGAAGGGGAACAGTGTTGGGGAATTTGGGGAAAGGAACAGCCAAGTTGTTGTCCTTCGATCTTAGTTGTGGAGGGCGCAGCTAGCTGAGCTCCAAGTCCAGTTGCCATCCCGCCGCCTGATGGCAGCTCGCGGCCACTCAACTCAAGGTGCCATGTTCAATTTTAGTTGCGGGGGGGCATAGCCCACCATCCCATGTGGGAGTCGAACTGACAACCTTGTTGTTAGAAGCACATTCTCTCACCAGCTGAGCCATCCTGCCACCTCTTGGCAGGTCAGCGGCAGCTCTGCTCGGGCACAGCTCACTGGTCCATGTGGGAATCGAACTGGTGACCCTGTTGCTCAGAGCTTGTACTCTAACCAACTGAGCCACGTGGCCAGCCCCTGACCATTTATTTTTTTCACTTCCAAAAAACTGAATTAGAAGTGGTAGGAGGGGAAAACAAACAAACAAACAAACAAACAAACAAACAAACACTGGATTAGCTTTCATTCAGCATTAATTTGTTGAATACCTTCTCTGACCACAATCTATTGATGTACAATATTAGCTTAGTAAGCAGGATCTTAGTTTTTACCCATGAAACTTTGTGCTTAGAGATCAAAATACCATGAGTATTTCATGGGACAGATTTAGGGGGAAATGGTGGATTAAACACAGTTGACCCCACCATGTTCCTGTTTTCTGCCTATCTATCTGGCTGTTTAACTATCTATAATTTATTTAGTCATTCTGAAATAACTAAATGAATCATTTTGGAGACAGGCAATTAAGAGTGGTTCAAAAATGATTTTAGGATAATAGTTACTCACAAGGCATGTGTTTCTCCTGCAAATTTAGACCTGCCTGTTGTTATCTTCAAGGTGGATGCTAGATTTAAAACTTGTTTCTTTAGTTTGGGCCAACCATTTTTTACTCTAATTAAAAATGGTTATGGCGCGCCGGCTGAGTGGCACGATGATTAAGAGCTGGCTTGGGATGCCAGAGGGCCCCGGTTCGGATCCCACATATGAGGGCCAGTGACACTGCCCTCCACAGCTAAGATGCTGAACA
>NW_017731363.1:3921265-3940035 GCF_001890085.2 Hipposideros armiger
GTGTGTAGCCAGCAGCCAGCGTGAGCGGCCAGCAGCCGCAGTGAGCGGCCGTCCAGAAGCCGGCGACTGATCTGCCTCGCCTGGGAAGAGCACAATGATGGTACCAACTTGGGCCAGTGAAGCAATATCCTCCATAACTAGACTGAAGAACAAAACGACAGCAACTTGGCTGTTCCCCTCCCCCAATTCCCCAGCGCTGTTCCAATTCCCCAATAAAAACATTTTTTTAAAAATTATTATTTTTAAATCACCTGCAGAATTTTTTAAATTCAGATTTTTAAAAAATACATAGCCTGAGTAAATATCCTTGGGCTGTAGCCCAGCCATCTGTGGCTATGAAATCTCCATAAGTGATTCTGATGCACGGCCCGATTGAAATATGATTATTATTTCATTTCATCATTATATTCCCTCTAAAAAATATTTTTGCCAAAGAACATGAAGCACAAACAACTCTCTTCAAATTGCAATTATCTAAAAGAATGAAAATGGCAAAATATCCACTTCCACCCACTCCCCGCTCCTCAGGTTTGGCTATTCAACCACTCAAACAGCTTCCATAGATCATTAAATGCTTTAATTAGTTTCATACATATGTACTTAGCTCAAAGCATGCCATTAAAACACCATTCTTTTGCCACTTCAAAGGGTGCTCCTAGATTATTTAAAATATGCTTTTAAATGCCATGACCATTTTTTTTTAAATTGGGGGATTGTGGGGATGGGAACAGCGCTGGGGAATTGGAGGAAGGGGAACAGACAAGTTGCTGTCCTTTTGTTCTAGTTGTGGAGGACATTGCTTCACTGGCCCAAGTTGGCACCATCATTGCTCTCTTCCCGGACGAGGCAGATCAGTCGCCGGCTTCTGGACGGCTGTTGTTCAGCATCTTAGCTGTAGAGGGCAGTGTCACTGGCCCTCATATGTGGGATCCGAACCGGGGCCCTCTGGCGTCCCAAGCCACTGCTTAACCAATGCGCCAGTCGGCCGGCCCAATAATTTATTTTTTTTAAATCAAAGAAGGGGACAGTGGTTTAATCTTCTTACGTAAACTTTACATTATAGAAAAGTACATAAATCCTAAGTATATGACTCAATACATTTTCTCAAAATACCCTTGTAACATGTACCCAGAACAAGAAATAAAAACATTATCAGAGCCACATAAAGCCCCTTTTCCCCCTCTAATCACTACCCAACCCCCATAACTACTTTCCTGATTTCTGTATCCTCGATTAGTTTTGCTTGTTTTTGAACTTCTCTATATAAGTGGAAGCACAGAGATTTTAGTCTGGCTTCTTTAACTCAATGTAATATTTCTGAGAGTCATCCATATTGTTGCAATTTGGTTATTCTTGTTGCTGAATAATACTCCATTTTATGAATATACCGACATTTATTCTACTGTTTATGACACTTGGTTATTTTCAGTTTTGGTAATTTTAATGGTACTGCTATGCATATTCTTCTACATGGCCTTTTTGGTGAACATATGTATCCTTTTCTTTTGCTATGTTGCTCTTTACTCATTTTCAGTTATCTACTGCTGCATAAGAAACCACCCCAAAATTTAGTGGCCTAAAACAAAACCCATTTTATTGCTTGTGATTCTGTGGGTCAGGCATTTGAACAGGGCTCAGTGGGGATGACTTGTCTTTGTTTCATGTGGCATCAATTGGGCTCACGCATCCTAGCTGGGTGGGACAGGGACATCCAAATGGTTTTACTTACATGTCTGGGACCTTGGTGTTAGCTATGAACCTGGACACTTTAATTCTCATGTAACCTCTCTGAAAGGATATCCTAGACTTCTTTTTTTAAAAATTTTATTGGGGAACAGTGTGTTTTTCTAGGACCCATCAGCTCCAAGTCAAGTAGTTGTCTTCAATCTAGTTGTGGAGGGCGCAGCTCCTTGGCCCATGTGGGGATTGAATCGGCAGCCTTGGTGTTACGAGCACTGCGCTGTAACCACCTGAGCTAACCGGCCTCCCCTAGAATTTTTTATATGACAGCTAGATCCCAAGAGGGCAAAGGCAGAAGCTGCAAGACCTCTTGCGGTCTATGCTCTGGAACTCACACAAAGTCAGCTCTGCCATATTCTGTTGGTCAAAGCACGTTACGAGGCCAACTGAAGATTCAGAGGAGTTAGGAAAGATCTATCTCTTGCAGGGAGCAGCAGTAGCATATGGGAATATGGCTACAAGAAGGCAAGTTTCATTGGGGGCCATTATTATAAAGATGTACTAAACTCAGGAGTGGAAGTTTTGGGTTATAGGGCATGCATATGTTCAGCTTTATGAAATACTGACAAACAATTTTACGAAGTTGTTGTACCAAGTTATACTGCCACCAGTGTGTGAGAGTTCCAATTGTTCCATATCCTTACTGACACTTGGACTTGTCTGTCCTTTTTTATTTTTTTTAAAGATTTTATTGGGGAATTGGGGGAGGGGAACAGCATTGGGGAATCGGGGAAGGGGAACAGACAAGTTGCTGTCCTTTTGTTCTTCAGTCTAGTTGTGGAGGACGTCGCTTCACTGGCCCATGTTGGTATTATCATTGCGCTCTTCCTGGCCGAGGCAGTTACTCGCCGGTCGTTGGATGGCCGCTCACGGCAGGTCACACCGGCTGTCGGCCGCTCACGCTGGCTGTTGGCCACTCACAGTAGCTTATGGCAGCCCTATTGCAGCCTACGCCGTTGCCAGTGACTCACGGCAGCCCAGCTCCAGGTCGAGCTGTTGTTCACCATCTTAGCTGTAGAGGGCGCTGCATCACTTACCCATGTGGGATCCGAACCGGCGGCCCTGCTGCTCAGAGCTCGTGCTCCCAAGCCAGCTCCTAACCAACGAGCCACTTGGCTGGCCCCTTGTCTGTCTTTTTCATATTAGCCGTTTGGCAGGTATGTGGTGGTATCACACTCTGCTTTAATTTGCATTTCCCTGGTAAGCATTGAAATTGCCCACCTTTTGTATGTTAACAGTCACGTGCACATCCTGTTCGGTGAAGTGCCTGTTTGGTCTTTTGTCCACCTTTCTATTGGGTTATCTGCCTTTGTCTTACCAATTTGTATGAGTTCTCTAAGAATTCTAAATATAAGAATATGAATCTTTTTTAGGTAAACGTATTGCAAATACCTTCTAGTCTTTGGCTTTTATCCCCCCATGTCTTTAAATGGTGTCTTTTGATGAACAGACATTCTTGATTTCAATGTAGTACAGTTTTTTCCCTTTATGGTTAGTGCTTTCTGTATCTTGTTTAAGAAATCTTTGCATACACACACACACACACACACACATTCATTTGTGCAAAAATAAATACAGGATAAACCAGAAACTAATGACATTGTTAACCTACAAGGGATGGGGAGATGAATGGGAGCAGGGCAGAAAGAATGGGAGAATGAAGATTGGGTAGAAAAGATGAGGGGAGTGTGACATTTCTCTGAGTACACCTTTTTGTAGTTCTGACTCTTAGAACTATGCTGTTTCATATCCCTAAAAAAAAATTTAATTAAAAATAGGAAGTGTGTGTGTGTGTGTTTGTGTGTGTTTTTAAAATAGAATGCACATTGACAATTGAAGTTAACTGTATTACAAGTGAATAATATAATCAGCTGAAGGAGGTGGGGAAGAAAAAGTACTAACCTAAGACACATTGGAAAACAGCATTTTAACCATAATGTGCCTTGATGAGGTTTCATTTTTTATTTATCCTGCATGGAGTTTGCTGAGTTTCTTGATATCTAAGTTGATATTTTTTCAGATTTAGAACATTTTTATCCATTAATTATTTAAAATACCTTTCTTTTCAAGTCTAAATATCTTTTTCTTTGTGAATCCTGCTTTTAAACTTAGAAGCCCCTGAAACATTTAAAATGTGATTTCTATGCCTGAATTTCTACATTTTTAAATGTTTCTACTTTAAAACATTTTAATGCTTCATAAATTTTGGATTTTTTGTGTTAAACTTAAAAAGGAAATTTTGATGCCTAGTGGCTAATAACAAATAAAAAATACAACTACAAAGAAAATTTCCAAGTAGTTAGCCATTTTTCCTACAACATTTATTTCATAATTTATATCTTTTCACCATGATTTGTAGTATCTACTTCAGAGTACATTCATTTAAAAATGGGTAATAGTAGAGCTCGCTCAAGAGTTTGAGCTCTGAGAAACAGCGGTTCGAGTCCAGCCCGAGCTGAGCAGCCGCTGAGCTGCCAACAGGTAGCAGGATGGCTCAGCTAAAATAAATAAATAAATAAATAAATAAATAAAAATGGGTAATAGTGCTTATTTCTGGGCTGTCTATTCCCTTATACATCTCTTGATTATAGAGTTCTAGAATCATATTGATTTAATTATTGTATGTAGCAGAAAAAGAAATTTACAGATTATTGCTATAGGTTGATTTCATTACATTTTTTTCTAGCTTTATTGAAATATAATTGATGTATAACATTGTATAAATTTGTGGACAATGTAATGATTTCATATATGTATATATTGTGAAATGATTACCACCATAAGATTGGTTAACACATCTACCACCTGACAGAGTTACAATTTTTGTGTGTGTGCTGAGAACTTTAAAATATACTCTTAGCGACTTGGAATATACACTAGAGTATTGTTAACTTGAGTCACCATGCTGCACATTACTGTAGGTTGCTTTCTGATAGCCCTCTTTGGTGGGTAGGTTCCAGACAACCTCCACCTAAACCTGTTTGGCAGAAGTGCTGTAAGCCCCAAGGTATATTTAGGGACCAGAAGGTCACTTAACATTCCCAGATATCAGAGTCAGATTAATGGTTTAAACTCTGAGGGACAGAGTATGTCGGTAGGCATTCTGTGTGTTCCAAAGGTGAGAGGTGACCTGGAAGCAGTTCTTTTCTGTGTCCTAGTTTTAGTTGCTCAAAACTAGTTCATGGGACTTCATGGGAAGACTACACATCCGTTCCCCAGTCTGCTTTTTCACGCCAGCCTCCTCCCACAGGTAGAAAGCAAAGCAGCTATACATAGCAGTAGGTTTAAACAGAGACTGGTGGAGTGAGGAGTGGGATGGCGTGTGTGGAAGTGTTTTGACTTTTCTTTTGGCTTCCCAGATTAGCAAAATGTCCTCTCAGACCAGGTATTTTATATTTTTTGTTGCTATGGTGAATAGGATATTTTCCCCATTATATTTCCCCAATGATTATTGGTGGTATTTAGTAAACCTTTTGATTTATATCTATTTATTTGTATTGTGCTACTATTGAATAGTATCATTAATGAAATTATTGCTGATATTTATCAAATGTTTGCCATGTGCCATGTCTTTCAGTACTTTAAACATGCCATTTTATTGTCTTCATAACAAACCAGTGAGATTAGTATTATTATCATCCCCTTCTTGTGGATCAGACTTCTTACTGAGGCTTAGAAGGTAACCTCTCAAGGTTATTCATCTCATCAGTGGTGACTGTGATTCAAACCAGTGTGATTAACCTTTGTATTATTTTAATTCTCCTATAAATTCTTGGAATTTTTCAACTGATTTTCTTGAGTGTAGCTATTTCATCACACTGGCCACAAGTAACTTTAATTTTACCTTTTTCTGTCCAATAGTCATTGCTCTTAGTTTGGCTTCATGTTTTGTTGCATTGACTGGAGATAGCAGAACAATGTTAAAATGAAACAACAAAAGGAGGCATCCTTGTTTTGTTAATGATTTAATGGAAAAACCATTATTGTTGATTTAAATTTTTCAAATTATGTTAAGGAGGTATCCTTCCATTCCTGGATTTCTGAGCGTTTAAATAAATCAGAAACAGGTGTTAAATTTTATGAAATTTTAACATCTATTGAATTTATTATATGGACACCCATGGTTTTAATCCAGATTCATTATTGAGAAATGAAATAACTATAAATGCAGTTTAATTGGTGCTTTTCTTTTTCTAGCAATATCTAGCAATATTTTTTTCAAAGTAACATGTGGGCAGTAAAGGCATAATTTTTTTTTTAATTAAGGGTTTTAAATTTTTCCCTGTCCAGATTTTGAGTCTGTACTGGATAAAAGAAAAGATTGTGTGTAGGGGGCATTTTTGAGGTATTTTCTTTAGAACAGCTTGTGAAGGTACCATTCGGTTATAATTCAAAATTTTATTATATTTAATTAGTTTAGATTCATGTTGATGGAATTATAAAACAAATAGGTAATTATTAATTCTAATAACATGTTGCACAAATCTTCATATATGAGTGTTGGCATTCATTAAACTATTATAATTCGTTATAGTAGTTACAGCTCACAAAGACAGTACTTGCATTTGAAGTGTTAAAGTTTTTAATTGTTTTCATACATGACCCACATTAGCTACACATTAGAAAGAGAATCTATGTTATTCCTTTTTTATAATGTGGCTAAAAACCACCGGAAGGAATATGATTTGATGTTTATTGATATTTTGTATTGAGTAGTTGTGACCAAGAATTGGTTTAGAGAAATGGTGCTTTTTCATATATTATAAGGAATGAAGGTCATCAAATATATGGAAGGAAGGGCCAGACTGAGCTTCTTTTTTTTTTTTAAAGAAGAAAAACAGTATTTTGATTTTGTTCTTAAACAACAAGACTGAGTTTTAATAACCGGAACTTGATGTGCCTGCTGATGAGAAAGGGAGAGTTGACAGAGCATGGGTGAAGGCATTGATGGGGAAAAAGAAAATCATTTCTTGTTTCTACCTCACAGAATTGGGATTACTCAGTAAGTCAGTTATAAGATGATATAGGGAAACTGCTGGGGTTGGTTTTCTTTTTTTGTTGTTGTTATTTTCCCAAGAGGAGCACGTTATTTCAGTGTGCAGAGTTAAGAAGAGGAAAGTTTTCCCTTGGAGCAAGATACATCTCTAAGAATGACTACCGAGTGGAAATGAGTGGCATGATCATTAAGATAGTTAAGTAGAGTATTTAGGCGTTACTGTCTACATAATGAATCTGAGATAAAATTTCCCATGATGCTCTGCATTTGTAGTTTTCAAACATCAAATGAAATAATTAAGTTATTCTCAAATCTCAAACCAAATCCAAATGAGAAAAATAACCTCTGCTGGATCACATTAAAGAGACATTAGTACTCCTAAATTCAGCTTCTTATAAAACATCAACCACCACCAAAAAAAATATTGGATACAGAATAATTTAGAAGGCATTTTTAAAATTACCAAATATTATGGCTTTAGGGAAAAAAAAATCAAGTTTAGCCCTTAACTGTAACTCCTCAATAAGTGAATCATGAAAAAACGCATTCTGTCTACATCTGCTAACATCATACCTTGCAAACATGTCTACTCTAAACATTCAAAAAGATAGAAACTTGGTTGCAGACAACTTCTGATTAATGGCCTTAGTAGCAATTCAGTGTTAATGAGTTGGAGAGTATGTCATCGTCCTCTGTATCATGTGTTTGTTACTGTAATAATACTGTGTATTAAACAACCACAGTAATTCAGTGGCATGTAATAATTTCTTTTTGCTCACAAGTCTACACATTAGCTGAGCACTTCTGCTGATCTTAGCAGGCTTGATCTGGCAGTTTTTCGAGCCTTGCCTGGATTTTTCTCATGTGTCTGGAGGTCTGCTGAATGGTGGCTGATCTAGGACAGATTTGGCTGGGGTGACTCAGCTCTGCTCCACGTGGTCTTGGAGCTTTTCAATAGGCTAGCCTGGGCTTTATGGTAGTGGTATGGTTTCAAAAGAGAGAGCATGGAAGCATACAAGGCCTCCTGAGGCCTTGGCTTGGAATTGGTACATGACACTTCCATCCCATTTTTTAGGCCAACACAAGTCATGAACCCAACCCAGCTTCAAGGGCAGGGAAAATAAACTCTTGGTGAGAATAGCTGCAAAATCACATTAAAAAAAGCATGGTTAGAAGCTGGGGTAGAGAATTGGAGTCACTGTTGCAATCAATCTACTACGTTCCCTTTCATGTTTCTTCACCCAAATTGGCCAGATTTCTGTTCTTGGGCTGATAGTTTCATGGGCAGTCTAGCAAGAAAGGGATCCTGGATCTCAGCACCTACTGAAACGGGCAGTGCAGGCACCTGTTATATAGAAATGTGTCTCCAAGAGAGGACCTTGAGTATTTCTGCCGATGGTTTGTCATCTAACTGTTTCTGCTTTGTTACCAAGAAGAAAAATAAAATCATGTCAGAGAATGTGTTTTTATGTGAAGAGGGAAACAAATCAATTACAACTAATTAAAATTTGAAGTGTTTAATGGGAAAAATTGAATGTCGCACTTTAATTTTCTGTAGATCATGAATAGAAGCAAATATTTGAACCAAATACAATGCATTGTTATGTTCTCAACCCTATTTGTAAAAATCTGAGACGAAAGAGTGGGCAAACAATGTAGAATTAGAGCTTCAGAGCATCAAAATACTTTGACTAGTTTTTCCTGTGCGTCTCCCTCTACTCCCCACTGATGAGCACACTGTTTTGGTAAAATGTCCTCCCAAGAAGGGGATGATGGTGATTCATGTGAATGTACCTACTGATCTCAGAACAAATCATTCCTCGTGGTTATATGTGGAATATCTCAGTATTCATAACATTTAGTGCAGTGCCTTACATGGGCAAGGCACTCAGGAAAGTATTTATGGCATGTAAGTATGGGAATGTTGATTTTCCCTCCCTTTTCTGTCTTTTCCAGGATTAGTCAATCGACTGTTTAGCTACTCCCTCCCGGACAAGGATAGACTGGACTGTGTGGGGCTTATAGACGTCCCAGACTCCTACAGTGGTCCTCGGCTGCAATTCCCGCTCACTTTTACCGATATTTATTTACTTATTGAGGCCTTCAAGGAACGAAAGGCAAGTGGAAGCAGATACTGCCTTGATTCTTATACATAAGCAATGAGCTCTTGTTGAATGAGTGAATGAGAGCATTACAGCAGTAATGCATTCCCTTGGGAAAAAACTTTACATTGAGAGCTACCCTCTGCTTTGCTTAACCCATGAAATAGAAGTATCCTCATGTGCACGGAAACCTCCCTGTATCTATAGCTTGCAGCATTTTCTTTTTCTTTTTCTGAGATATAATTCACATACCATAAAATTCACCATTTAAAATATATGATTCAATTGCTTTTATATACGATTCATGAGATCGTACAACCATCACCAATATCTAATTCCAGAACATTATCATCACCCCTAAAAGAAGTGCCGTACCCATTACTGTTCCCTCCTCCCCCATCCCTGGCAACCACTGTTATACTTTTTAATCTCTGGATTTGTCTCTTCTGGATATTTCATACACATGGAATCATACAATATGTGTCTGACTTTCATTTAGCATAATGTTTTTAAGGTTCACTCATGTCACAGCATGTTTCATTACGCCTTTATTTTTATGGCTGGCTAATATTCTATTGTATGGATATACCATTTTTGTTTATTAGTTCATCAATGGATGGACATTTGGGGTTTTTCCTACCTTTTGGCTATTGTGAATATTGATGTACGAGTTTTTGTGTGAACATATTTTCAGTTCTCTTGAGTATATACTGAGGAGTGGAATTGCTGGGTCATATGGTTACTTTTAAGGAACTTCCAAACCATTTTCCACAGCCGCTACACCATTTTACATTCCTACCAACAATGCATGAGGGTTCCAATTTCTCCAGGTTTTTTGCCAACACTTCTTTTATTTTTTTTATTTATTTTATTTTTATTATGGCCATCTTAGTTGTGTGTGAAGTGGTATCTCATTGTAATTTTTATTTGCATTTCTCTAATGACTAAATGAATGTTAAGCATCTTTCAAGTTTAGTGGCTTGTACACATTCTTTGAAGAAATGTCTCTTTAGATCCTTTGCCCGTTTTGAAGTCAGATTTTTTGTCTTTTTATTATTGAGTTGTAAGAGTTCTTTATATATTCTGGCTACAAATCCTTTATCAGGTATATGATTTGGAAATATTTTCTCCCATTCTGTAGGTTGTGTTTTCACTTTCTTGATAATGTCCTTTGATTCACAAAAATTTCTAATTTTGATGAAGTCCAATTTATCTATTTTTTTCATTTGGTTGCTTATGCTTCTGATGTCATATCTAAGAACCCATTGCCAAATCCAGGGTCATGAAGATTTACCCCAATGTTTTCTTTTAAGAATTTTATAGCTCTAGCTCTTAAATTTAGGTTTATTTCTGTATAATTTCTGTACATAGTATGAGGTAGGGGTCCAACTCCATTCTTTGCATGCGGGTATGCAGTTATTACAGCACATTTTGTTGAAGAGTCTGTTCTTTTCCCCATTGAATGGTCTTGGTACCCTTGTCAAAAATTAATAGGCCATAGATGTATGGATTTATTTCTGGACTCCCAGTTCTATTCCATTGGTGTATGTGTCTATGCTTATGCCAGCACCACACTGTCTATTAATGTGGTATATTACATTGATTAATTTTCTTATGTTAAACCACCTTTGTATTCCTGGAATAAATGCCATTTGATCATGGTGTATAATTCTTTTAAAATTCTGTTGGATTTGGTTTGCTGGTATTTTGTTGAGGATTTGCATTTTATTCATAAGGGATATTGGTCTGTATTTTCTTTTCTTGTGTTGTCTTTTTTTTTAAGATTTTTTATTGGGGAATTGGGAGATGGGAACAGCGCTGGGGAATTGGGGGAAGGGGAACAGACAAGTTGCTACCATTTTGTTCTTCAGTCTAGTTGTGGAGGACGTTGCTTCACTGGCCCAAGTTGGCACCATCATTGCGCTCTTCCCGGGCGAGGCAGATCAGTCGCTGGCTTCTGGATGGCCGCTCACGCTGGTTGCTGGCTACACACGGTAGCCCATGGCAACCCACGCTGGTTGCTGGCTACACGTGTATGGCAACCCACTGCAGCAGAGACTGCAGCCTACGCCGTCGCCGGCAACTCAGGGCAGCCCAGCTCCAGGTTGAGCTGTTGTTCAGCATCTTAGCTGTAGAGGGCAGTGTCACTGGCCCTCATATGTGGGATCCGAACTGGGGACTGGGGACCTCTGGCATCCCAAGCCAGTTCTTAACCAACGCACCACTTGGCCGGCCCTCTTGTGGTGTCTTTATCTGGCTTTGGTATCAGGGTAATACTGGCCTCTTAGAATGATTTAGGAATTGTTTCCTCCTCTTCTGTTTTTTGGAAGAGTTTGAAAAGGATTAGTGTAATTTCTTTAACTGTTCAGTAGAGTTCACCAGTGAAGCTGTCTGGTCTTGGACTTTTCTTTGTTAGGAGGTTTTTGATTACCAGTTCAATCTTTGTTTTAGATATGTTTGTGTTTTCTGTTTCTTCTAGAGTCAGTTTTGGCAGTGTGTGTGTTTCTAGAAATTTGTCCTTTTCATCTAAGGTATCTAATTTGTTGGTGTACAATTGTTCATAGTATTCTCTTATAATTCTTTTTATTTCTTTAAAGTTGGTGGGGATTTCCCCACTTTCATTTCTGATTATAATTCTTTGCATTTTCTCTTTTATTTTTCTTGGTCAGTGTAGCTGAAGGTTTGTCAATTTTATTGAACTTTTCAAAGAACCAACTTTTGATTTTGTTGATTCTATTGTCTTTCTGTTCTGTCTTTCATTTATGTGCACTTCAATTCTTTTCTTTCTTCATCTAGCTTTGGTTTAGTTTGTTCTTATTTTTCTGGCTCCTTAGTGTTAAGTGAAGCTTTTCATTTGAGAATCTTCTTCCTTAATGTAGGTATTCATAGCTATAAATTTCTCTTGAGCATTGCTTTTGCTGTATCCCATATGTTTTGGTGTATTGTGTTTTCATTTTCATTCATCTCGAAGTATTTCCTAATTTCCCTTGTGATTTGTTCTTTGACCCATCGATTGTTTAAGAGTATGTTGTTTGCTTTCCACATATTTGTGAATTTTCTAGTTTTCCTTCTGTTATTGATTTCTAGTTTCATTCCCTTGTGGTCAGAGAAGATACTTTGTATGATTCCAATAGTTTAAAATTTAGTTATTAGCATCTGGTCTATTCTGGAGAGTGTTCCATGTGCACTTGTAAAAAATATGTAGCCTGCTATTATTGGGTGGAGGTCTCATTGTGTGTGCAGTCTCTGAAGTCTCTGTTCCTTTAGGTTGTCTTCAGCTAGTGTTTTGACAGATTTCCTTGAACCCCAGGAGCTATTTTTAAAAATAGACAAGAAAAGAAGAAAAACCTTGTCTTTGCAGATTGGCTTTGTGTCGGTACACTCCTTCACTGCTTAGCCAGGCTGTTTACAAATCTGTCTTAGCCTTCACTTCCTGCTTTCACTGAGTCATTTTTAAGTTGCCTTTTCTTGATTTAGCTTTTGTTTGATTAATTTTGACTGTTTTTTAGAGCTCTGACAAAGTTGATTCTGACAGTTTTTTTGCTTGATTTTTTAAATGTTTCTCTGAAGGGTTGGGACCTTAGAGCTACTTACTCCATTATTTTCTCTGACATCGCGTTCAAACCCTCATTCTCAGGTTAGGACCCTAAGGAGTCCAAGTGAACTGGAAGTAGACTAGGGATTGAAGCAAAGCTTTGAATCATCTGGTTCTTGAGACTGAATTGAGATCATCCTCGATAGCTAGTGCTCCTAACCATTTGCCAAAAGAAAATTTAACTCCTCTCTAGAGGAAAATAGGCCTCCAGTTATTCCTCCAAGTTTTTGTATACAGTGTCCAGAACTTAATACAGATATTAACCAGGCATAGGAGGATACAAGATTCATGAAAGAAAACTGAGGATTTAGAGTGCTTTTGTGGGAAAAATCCTTAGCAGTCTGTTAGGTCTTGAATAGACAGGAAATACGGGCCTATCCTCACTAATCAACATGCAGGGGCCCTTTTCTTTCCTCCGAATTTTCACATTGCTTCAAATCCTGATTCCTGTCTCGTAAGCAAATTATTTAATCATGAAAATTCTCCAAATTTAGATCATATGTTTTGGGGATCTGGGATAGAAAATAATTTTATTATTTTAATAGCTATAAAAGTGGAAATTTCAGGACACTGTGAGACATCATTGTTCCAAACGGTTCCATCTGTGCTGAGTCCCATACCCAAAGCAGTATCTGAACAATATGTAGATATGACCCCCTCTCAGCCTTCAGTAATCTAAATCAGTGCTGTCCAATAGACATAAAATGTGAGCCACATACATAATCTAAAATTTTCTAGTAACATTAAAAAAGTAAAAAGAAACAAGTGAAATTAATTTTAATAATATATTTTATTTAATCCAACATAAAATTATCATTTTAATATGTAATCATATTAAAGGTTTGGGTTTTTAAAAAAGATTTTAAAGATTTTATTGGGGAATTGGGGGAGGGGAACAGCACTGGGGAATCAGGGGAAGGGGAACAGACAAGTTGCTGTCCTTTTGTTCTTCAGTCTAGTTGTACAGGACATTGCTTCACTGGCCCATGTTGGTATTATCATTGCACTCTTCCCAGGTGAGGCGGATTGGTTTCCAGCCTCTGGATGGCCGCTCACGGAGACTTTTGGCAACTCACAACGGCTGCCAGCCGCTCACGCTGGCTGCCGGCCACTCACAGTAGCTTATGGAAGCCCACTGCAGCAGGGGCTGCAGCTTATGCCGTCACCGGCGACTCACAGCAGCCCAGCTCCAGGTCGAGTGGTTGTTCACCATCTTAGCTGTAGAGGGTAGTGTCACTGGCCCTCATGTGGGATCCGAACTGGGGCCCTGCTGCTCAGAGCTGGCATCCCAAGCTAGCTCTTAACCAACAATGCCACCTGGCCGGCCCAATATTAAAAGTTTTTAATGAGACATTTTACTTTTTTTTTCATATTAAGTCTTTGAAATCCAGTGTGTATTTTGCACTTATAGCACATCTTGATTTCTTTTTTTTTTTTTAAGATTTTTATTGGGGAATTGGGGGATGGGAACAGCACTGGGGAATTGGGGGAAGGGGAACAGACAAGTTGCTGTCTTTTTGTTCTTCAGTCTAGTTGTGGAGGACGTTGCTTCACTGGCCCAAGTTGGCACCATCATTGCGCTCTTCCTGGTGAGGCAGATCAGTCGCCGGCTTCTGGACGGCTGCTCATGCTGGCTGCTGGCTACACACGGTAGCCCATGGCAACCCACTGCCACAGGGGCTGCAGCCTACGCCGTCGCAGGCGACTCACGGCAGCCCAGCTCCAGGTTGAGCTGTTGTTCAGCATCTTAGCTGTGGAGGGCAGTGTCACTGGCCCTCATATGTGGGATCCGAACCGGGGCCCTCTGGCATCCCAAGCCAGTTCTTAACCATCGCACCACTTGGTCGGCCCAGCACTTCTTGATTTTAACCAGCCCCTTTTCACAGAGTCAGTAGCCCCATGGGGCTAGTGGCTACTGTATTGGGCAGTACATGTACAAATAGTCCTGACCCATAAAATGGTGTTAGCATCTGTTAAATTTGTACCAGCTATATTACCTTTTAGTGTATGTATTTGGAATATTTTATAATTTAAAAAAAGGGAGAACGACCTACTGGATTTAAAACAAACAAAAAAATCCGGGGAAGGAAATGGAGTAAATCTGTCCAAAACAATGATGTCATCAAGAATGTAACTGGAGGAGAGCAATGGGATGAATAGTCATGATAGGAGATAATCCAAATGGTTTATTTGGGTTTGTAATATGTATTACCTTTATACTTGGACATATAAATGTGCTTGCTGTTCTGTAAACTCTCGTGTCTGTGCACCAACTATTGAGCCACACCTGAGATTCCAGTCTCGGGAGTTACTTGGGGCTTGTCTTGCTGCCCTTTGAGATCTCCCAACCCAGCAGCATCACCTAGTTTCCATCCCAGGTAGCAGGTTGTCCCCAACAAAGGTAAAACAGTCCCTCTTCAACAGTGCCTCTACTTCGCATTCTCTGTCCTATCTATCTATCTATCTATCTATCTATCTATCTATCTATCTATCTATCTATTTATTTATTTATTTATTTATCTGCATGCTTCTTTAGGGCAAGGGAGCCTCCTATTTCTCCGATCACTTCTCTTGGATTCTATGAACCAACAATAATCAGAAATGTTCTGTGAATGGGTGATGTCTATTAAGAACACAAGAGTGTAAACGTCCTAAGAACCATCCATTCATTCAGTTTACAAATCTCTAGCGAGGGCTTATTATATGCCAAACACTGTGCTAGAATCATCTGTCTGAGAATAATTTAGAGATGATCCTGAAATACAGATACCTAAATATGTTCACATGTTTTACCTTTATAGCTTTCTGTGCAGTCGTGCCTTTGTTCCTAGCTCATTATGTGTATTTCCTCTGCTTTGTCTCACAGATACTTCATGCATATTATGTCTTAGAGGTGCTCTTTGAATCCAAGAAAGCCCTGAAGCAATTGCGGAATTTCAATGTCATAGAAACTTGTCCCTCCAAAGATGTAACGATCTGTGGTAAGCTTCAGAGCAGAGTTGCCAAATTAATATTTTAGAGCCTCTTGGTTCCACGTCATTTGCCTAACTTGAAAACTGCGTAAATTGGACTGTGTTAAGGGAAGAGTGCTAATATAGAGTTATCTATCATGATAATACTGTTCCCCATCTTGTCTTTGTTTTGCATACCAGCTGGCAGGAATTAATTATGTGAGAAATTAAAGAACTCGTAGCTTTTTATGAAAGCAGGCAGCATTTTAATACAGAAACCACCCATGGGTGGACTAGGTGCTCTTTGCCCTCCATCTAGCTCTCATTATCTTTGTTCCATGTTGCTTTCCCCAGGTGGGCCTCTGCATGCCACTTACGCTGGGAAGAGAAAAGCCCAAGGCCAGGTGGAGATTCAACTCTCTCTGCCCTTGGCTGCTGTTTTAAATTTTTCCAACTGGTCTCTGCAGCTTTTAGAAGAGTGGGAATGTCCCAGAAATCTGTTCCTTGTTCTTCTAAATAACAAGATTGAGATTTTGTTATCCTATAGGCCAGCCTGGCAGGATATTGCTTCAAGAAACAGTACACATTGAAATTCAACACAGTTGGTGCTCAGCATGCTTGCACCTGTCTGAGAATGGAGTGCGTGGAAGGAACAGCAATTGCCTTAACTTCTAATTAAGACTTTAGGTTACAAAACAGTGATTGTTATTTTCCAAATCAGTTTTTAGCCCGTGTTTCTTTTATTTTGGCAGGTAGAAGTAGATTTGACAATCCAATTAAACCATTTCCATTTCTAGCATCTGATAGTGGTGGTAGGGACTTGATGTAGCAGTATATGCTCCATGATGTGCTCTGACTCAGGTTTTTGAAGAATCGTTAATGGTTCAGTTCCAACCTAATCAGGCAACCACATCTCTGCCTAGCAGATTATACATCTCTGCAGCGGTGGGGGCCTTTTATTTAAGGCCTTGCCAGCTCTTACTTTTCATGGAGACAAAGGATTTGGGGTGATAAGGTTCGGGAAACCATACCTACCCATGAAGCCTATGGAACCAGGGCTAGATTTGCTATCAGAGGATGTGTAATAGGCCAGAGAGTGGGCTCTGCTCTCACATGTTTCCAGTTTACCTCCATTTGCCACTATAGACTTATTTTTGGGCAAAAGGATCTGGAAGAAGACATGAATTAAATAGAGGGCATGGAATCCTGGAATCACACAATGTAAGAACTGCTGAAGGGTTCTTGCAGAGACCATCTGTCTATTGTTTTCTCTTATGGACAAAATTGAGGCCCAGAAAGAAAAATGTATCTCCTTCTATGAATTTCTATATAGTAACTCCCTCCACCCCACCCCACTCCAAGCTCACTCAGCTAGTTAGTGGCAGGGTCACAATTAAACAGGTACTTTGTTTAGAGCCAGCTCCATATTTGCTCTCTTAACTCCCCATCATGCACCACTCTGATGATGTTTCATTTTCCATTGCAAGGCAAAGACCAGGGAATGAATTGACTGGGAAGTCCCATTCATATAAAGATCCCCACATCTTGGGTATTTATTTCCAGGCTTTTTTCACGTAGCACCATTGGTGGAGGGAAAAGCCAATGTCAGTAGGTTTTCTTAGCATAGGATTTATTATTTTCTGTTTTTATTTATGTATTTATTTTTCTTAGCTGAGCCATCCTTCCACCTGTTGGTAGCTCAGCAGCAGCTTAGCTTGGGCTGGGAATCGAACCACTGTTGCTCAGAGCTCAAACTCTTGAGTGAGCTTGTAACCAACTGAGCCACTCGGCAGACCCTATTATTTTCTGTTTTTAATAACCTCATTAAACTTAGAAAAATTTGTTCATCATTTAAAATAAAATTTAAAATTGGGGCCATATTTTTAAAAACATTTTTTGTTTAAGACAATATCAGGAGTGCTCACTTCAGCAGCACATATACTAAAATTGGAACAACACAGAGAGGATTAGCATGGCCCCTGCGCAAGGATGACATGCAAATTTGTGAAGCATTCCATATTTTTGAGACACAGAGGAAAAACTGAGGGTAGCTAGTTGGGAGGGGGTGGGATGAAGGACAAGGGGAAGGGACGAGACAATACAAATTGGTAACTACAATATGGCCTCAGGGATAGAAATGACAGTCTGGGGAATATAATCAATAATGTTGTAAATATTTTTAGGGTGCCAGATGGACTCATGTCTTGTTAGGGAGACCAGTTCATAGATGGTGTAGAGGCCTGACCACCGCACTGTATATCTGAATCTGATGTTGAATAATATTGTATGTCAACTATAATTATATATACATATAGTCACAGGATGTGGAGTAGAGTGTGGGAATGGAGTCAATGGAATTGTAATAGATAAGCATGATATCGGGGGTGGGAGAGCAGTGTATGGGGGGAGGGGGGTTGTTACTTTGTGAGGGGTGAAAAGGATAACTATTGCATTGTTGTGTACACCTGAAACTAATAAAAAAAAAGACAATATCAGGAAAAGGAGGAAAATTGTGATGAAATTTTACCATTATTTTAATTCCCAAATGCATTTTTTACATACATATCTAAACATGCTATATGGTTCTCAACATGCATGAAATTTAGGAGATGTTTTAGTCTACAGTTATGTTATAAATGATAACCAATTCTGCACTCATGTTTTTGTTGGCAGTGAAAATATCTTTCTGTGGTTGTCTTTTCATGATACCAGTTTTATCTTTTGTTGTCAACTAGAAGTTAAAAAATATTTTTATAGCCTCAACATTTTTTTAAAAAAGATTTTTATTAAAATATAGCTAACATACAATATTATGTTAATTTCAGGTGTACACCATAGTTATTCAATATTTACATACCTGAAGAAGTGATCACCATGATAAGTCCAGCAACCATCTGACACTGAACCACGCTATCACAGTATTATTGACTATATTCCCCATGCTGTCCATGACTTATTTGTTGCATACCTGAAAATTTGAATCTCTTATTCTCTTTACCTCCCCCCGTTTTTAAAAAAATTTTCAATTACAGTTGACATTCAATATTTTATATTAGTTTCAGGTGTACAGCACAGTGGCTAGACACTTATATGCTTTAAGAAATGATCCCCCTGACTAGCCTGGTACCCACTTGGCAATATAGATAGTTATTACCATATTATTGATTATGCTTTGCTTTACATTCCCATAACTGTTTTGTAACTACCAATTTGGTACTTTAAAAAAAAAAGATTTTATTGGGGAATTGGGGGAGGGGAACAGCTTTGGGGAATCAGGAAAGGGGAACAGACAAGTTGCTGTCCTTTTGTTCTTCAGTCTAGTTGTGGAGGACGTCACTTCACTGGCCCATGTTGGCATTATCATTGTGGCTGCTGGCCACTCACGC
>NW_017731363.1:3940054-3970283 GCF_001890085.2 Hipposideros armiger
ACAAGTTGCTGTCCTTTTGTTCTTCAGTCTAGTTGTGGAGGACGTCACTTCACTGGCCCATGTTGGCATTATCATTGCACTCTTCCCGGGTGAGGCAGTCGCTTGCCGGCCATTGGATGGCCACTCACGGGCGGCTCACAGCAGCTCACGAAAGCTCACGCCCGCTGCTGGCCGCTCATGGTAGCTCATGGCAGCCCACTGCAACAAAAGCTGCAGCATACGCCGTTGCTGGCAACTCACGGCAGCCCAGCTCCAGGTATAGTTGTTGTGCACCATCTTAGCTGTAGAGGGTGCAGTGTCACTGGCCCTCATATGTGGGATCTGAACCGGGGCCCTGCTGCTCAGAGCTGGCATCCCATGCCAACTCTTAACCAACGCACCACTGGGCCGGCCCCCAATTTATACTTCTTAATCCCTTCACCTTTTCACCCCACTTCCCAACCCCTTTCCCATCTGGCAACTGTCAGCCTGTTCCCTATAGTCTCAACTCTTAATATCCTGAAATCAATTCATTTTTTTAGCATCCCAGCAGCACCAGTTCTGTCTATCCATGTCTTTGAAAGATGAGTCACCCTGAGGAAAATTAGGAAAATAAAATAATTAAAAATATATATTTAATTGATAAGTAAAAAATTCTTCTATTTTTATTTCATTAGATTTGGAGTGAGACCATATGAAAGCAATGAGATTTAAGTATACCGTACTATTCATATACTCTTAATATTGTAGTCACTTTATAAATAAGTGCTGATGATATAGGATTTTAATTTTATTATTCCCATTATAATTGGAGTCTTCTATTGCATATATTTGGTTAATTTTGGTTGTGGGATTTTAAGCAAATTGAAGAAAAGTGTTCCTAAATTAAATTCTATTTGGTAATTAAGTTGGATACATAGAGTAAAAATTTATGATCAGAGCTTATGAAATATTTACCTAGAAATAGTTATCCAAATAGGCCTTTTGAATGGTCACATATTCACTTTTGTTTTTTAATTAATGGCTTCATATATTCATATGGTTTCCCTTAGTGGCTGAGTTTTATAAAACCATGCTTCCATTTTTATTTTGTATAATTGCCTCATCAAAAGGGTGTGAACTATCTACTCACAAATTTTAAGCTTCAGAATGCTACTGCTGGGGTATATTCTTTAAAACATGGCTTTAAAAAGCTATGTATTTATCAATTAAATGTATTTATTGAGTGCCTGCTATGCACCAGGTACTATGGGAGGCACTTGGTGGTTTAATGCTAAGATAGATACTATTGCTGCTCTCTCAGAGATTACAGTATGGGCAGTACAGAATAATAGCTAAGAGCTTTAGTTTTGAAGAGAGATACATTTGGGTTTGAATTCCAGCTCTGCTACTTGGTAGGTGGGTAATTGTACATAAATTACTTAACTACTCTGAGCCTAATTTGTAAAATTAGAATGATGAAAGTAATACCTGTCTCATAGAATGGTTGTTAAGGATTGAACAGGATAACTCACATAAACCCTTAGTGCAGTACTTGGCACAGAGGAAGCTAAACACTGCATAAATGACTGGAGTGTATAGATAATTGCAGTATTGGATGCTGTCCCCTATAGGAAAGGGGACAAAGTTTCCATAGAGTGCTAAGGAAACAAATTGTTGAATTCATATTATCATAGGGTAAAAACCCAATGCCTCGTGAATGCTTGGACTATATCAGCAATATTTCAGTTTTAAAATTCTGTAACAAAATTGGTATTTTCTTATCTTTTACTGAATGGTGGCTTTTCATTTGTACTCCAGGTGATCTGCATGGGAAACTGGATGATCTCTTTTTGATCTTCTATAAGGTAAATGATTCTTTTGCTAAATATCTGCATTTTTGTTGGGAGAGGGCATTCCTAAGGCAGATAACAATATTGGTTTTATTAGGGATATGTACCAATACAGATGTAACAATTGTTATCCAACAAGCTGAAAGATTTGTAGAGGGAGACCTTTTGGTTTTTTACACATATAAAAATTTTTCTTTTAAATTTAATTTGGGTCTTTGTTCAATATTATTCTTATCTGTACATCCATTAGGATTGGTACCTGATTGTATTTCTGGTCTCTATTGCCATAGTAAATGCCTAGATGGCACAGGATGGGGAGGGGAGTAGTCTATTTTATCTTTATTTTGTTCAAGAGTGAATATGTCACATACCAGTCTTCTCTTGCGATGCACACTAATTTCGCCTGGAAGGAATTCCCCATAGTAAGTTCCAAATTGCTCTCTTTATCCGATTCACCACCGCTGATGAATGACTCCTCTTCATTTGTTGGGTTTCGGTTATGGGAGCCCACACAGGGCACACAGAGCAGCTTGGCCTGCATGGAGTTTCTCTGCATCTCTTTGATTGGAGTCATTTCTCTATCTGAGCCAGCAGTTGTCAACTAAATGTTTGCTTCTGGGACGACTGCATGTGGAAAGCTGATCCTGAGGTGACCCCTGCCTTCACAGTGGTCCCTCTTTATCTCTTTTTTTGATTAATGTGTCATCCCCACAACTAGCGTGTTGAATAATTGGGAACATCATACGTGTATCACATAGGCTGAAAGAAAATATAGTCTGATTGTTATGATGGCCAAGCAGTTCTACTCTTTGGAGGCTGTGAGAGCTTGAGTAAGCCACAGAACTCCATAAACCTTAGTGTGTGTGTGTGTGTGTGTGTGTGTGTGTATTTTTTAAAGAAATATTTTGGAGAACTGTGTGTTTTTCCAGGACCCATCAGCTCCAAGTCAAGTAGTTGTCTTCAATCTAGTTGTGGAGGGCGCAGCTCCATGGCCCATGTGGGAATCGAACTGGCAACCTTGGTGTTATGAGCCTGTGCTCTAACCACCTGAGCTAACCGGCCGCCCAATAAACCTTAATATTTTTTTTGGCTGCAATATTCTTGAGCTTCCACCCCATAAGAGGTTGTCTTGTGAATAAAATAACACATATCCAAATGCATTTCTTAAAGTACTAAATAATAATAGAAATGCAAGGTTTCCATATAATTCATTCAGAATGGATGCTTAGAAGGGAAGGGAGCAAGCCAAACCAGGAGTGGATGAATAGGAGGAGATTCAGCTGCGACTGCAGGAGGCCTAAGCAAGGATCTAGAGCAGCGGTTCTCAACCTTCCTAATGCCATGACCCCTTAATACAGTTCCTCATGTTGTGGTGACCCCCAACCATAAAATTATTTTCGTTGCTACTCTATAACTAATTTTGCTACTGTTATGAATCGTAATGTAAATACCTTTTTGTTTTCTGATGGTCTTAGGCGACCCCTGTGAAAGGGTCGTTCGACCTCCAAAGGGGTCGCAACCCACAGGTTGAGAATCGCTGATCTAGAGCATGAGAGCCAGAGAGTGGGGTCACAGGAAATAGGAGGCTGCCCAGATACTTACTGGGTTGGTATCAGAAGTCCAGCCGAAGGTTTGCTGGTAGGAAGCTGAGGGTGCTGGTTAAAGAGCAATTCTAAAGATCAGCCCCAGAATCCAAGCTGGACAGGGAAGGAAAAGAAGCCAGAATGGGCCAATCAACTGGGAGCAATGGAGAAATGGGAGGACTGATGGATTGGCACGCCCCTTGAGGTCAGGGAGCAGGCTGACTGGGGTGAGGGCCTTAGGAAGCAGGGTGGGTGGGAAGTTGCAAGGGGAGTTGTCCTAGGGGATGCATGGATCCAAGGCGGGGTCCAGAAAATGGCTAGCTGAAGTGACTGAAAGAGAATAGTGGACATGAGGAGGCCAAGCCCATGGAAAGCAGGTGTGGTAAATGAGCTGGCCACTGGACCGAGAGATGGGGAGCAGGGGAAGGAAGATTAGTCAGAGGCCATGGGCCTGGAAGGAGGAAAGGCTTTTAGTTGAGGCTGGCAAAGTGCTGGTGGAGTGAGTGGACCCTCCTCCACTCCTTACCCCGAGGTGTTTGTACTGTGGAGGAATGGGTCCTTGCCTTCTGGAGGGCTTGCAGGAGTCAGGAGCCCGCAGCATCTTTACAAGAAGCCCCAGATTTCCAGAGAGAAGTCTTCTGAATGAGTCTAAGGCAGAATGGAGTTTATTTACCATGAAATGGGGATTCTACTGGCCAAACTGGAAAGCTGTGGGAGAGGTAGAAGAATGGACTGGTGAGACGATGGACGCTGGGGAGTTGCACAGTTTGGGGAATGGGATTTGTGTAGTGCCGTGTATAGCATCATATAAATGTTCAGAAATTCAGTCCTGCTGTGAATGACAATTAAAGTCCGAGGAGGGAGAAGGGGTCAGACCACAACAGAAAACCTCGTAATTATTTCTCTGGATGTTTTAGGAAATAAATAAATGGGAAAATAGTTGAGTAAGTTCAATGGGAAAAGTGACTTTCGAGGCATTTAGAACAGAAAATGTCTCAGGAGGTAGTTGAAGGTATTAAGGTATGTGATCAGGGAAATGACTCTGGAGTAGACAGATGAGAAAAGAGAGAATTCCGACATGTTTCTTTAATTCCATTGGTAAAACTATATGGAACATATGAAACTGGAAGGTGCTAATGTAAAGATTGAACAGGAGGAGGTGGGTGGAAAGAAGTACTATAAAAAGAACTAAAGGTAAAAATATAGCATTTACATGAAAGCAAGAGCTATTTTGAGAGCTAACCAATGATAGTGTTCAGGAAGTGGAGAAAGAGAGCCCAACAATGAAAGGGTAGGCACTATTATTTGGGATGGATTTGGGTAGATGGAGGTGAGAGGATTGTTTGCAAAGCAGGAGTCTGCAAGAGCCATGAGCCAAATTTTAGCAGGCTTGAGTGAGAAGCAGGGAAAATGCATCTTGGCCGTGGAATAAACCACATCCATGTACCAGAATCTTGAAATTGCCTGGTTTAAAAGGGAAAACTGAGGGAAGAGCCCTTGGTGACAGCAAGGTTCCACTTTGGGAAACTGAAAAGATGGTGTAGTAATGGTGTCTGGGAAGGCAGAGTGACCTGGTGTGCTCGCGATGATGGTGAGTCACTTAGCTTATGGGCAATGAATGTCCTAAGCTAAAGGCTGGGGAAGAAAAGGGCAGGGCACAGAGATGTCTCAGGAAGCTATGCTGTTTGATGATCTCCAGCTTGCAAAAATCAGTACTTTGCCATTTTCTGTCTCAGTTTTATCTGAAGTTTAAATGAGGAATGATGATAGATTGCAGAATATATTGTGCGACCTAACACCACGAATACAAACAGTTCTGGAAACAATGTTTTTACACGAATACAAATGATAGTCATAACCTACATATCCAGAGGTCAGACTCCTATCTATTTTACTATCTGCACTTATCACTCCTGCATAAACCCAGAATTAAGTATAAAGGGTTTCTGGGGGTGACCAGTTAGCTCAGTTGGTTAGCACGTGGTGCTGGTAACACCAAGGTTGCTGGTTCAATCCCCGCATGGGCCACCGTGAGCTGCGCCCTCCTTAAAAGAGTCAGTTATGCCATTGCAGCATGAAAGCAATGTGTCACCAATGACCATGGCTGTTCCCCACTTTAAAAAAAAAAGAGTTTCTGAGCTCTTGAAATCATCGTCACAAATCTAATGAACTTTACTCACAGATCAGGCCTTACCTAGGCCCTTACTCCAAGACTGGTGAATGTATATCAGTAAACCTTATCTGACATGTATCCTACAAGTTTGCTAGTCTGACTACTCTCTCCCCGCCCTCCCCTCCACCCCAGCGCACACACAGAGCAGCTTAGGGAATGGGAGGGGAAAGGCAAAAGTGAGAAAAAGCGACAGCAATGAAAAGTAAAGAGGACATCTAGAACTCTAAAAATGAGATAGGAAATGAAGCATAATCTTCAGTGATGTGGGGCTGTGTGTATGGGAAGAGCAGTGTGTACTGGGCCGGGGGGCATGTGTACGTTGACGGGCCTACGTGGTCAAGAAGGTTTCAAGTTCTGCGGTGTACACTGTTAAGAAGTAAAGAGAACAAAGGGCACATTTTCAATACTCTCAGCCAAAATGGTTAAAATAATTTTTAAAAATGTTCTAGCTTTTAAAAGAGTAAACTTCAGTGATCTGGAAAATTGACTTCAGCTATGCTTACAGTATGAGTGAGTATCATTATTGGGTCTTAGATATAGGAGGATGAGAGAACGTGAAAAACAAAAAGATTAATTGAGAGAAGAGTGATGGGCCAGGAAAGTAGATGAGGAGAAAAGGAAGAACATCTTAAAAATGAGGAGAGAGCTGGGGAGTGGCGGATTTCTCTTTGTGGCATCAGATCCTAAGGTTGCCTGCACGGGGATTTACAGCAGGTGCTAACCATGACGAAAGCAATTATCAGGTTGTTTCAGGAAAGGGTAGAGTTTCTGTGATGCTGGCAGATTCTTGCTGCCATACTCAGCGCATCAACAAGGTGCTGAATCCTGATTACCTGTAATGCTTTCCTCTGGTTCACACAGGATCGAGCCACCTCAGCGTAAGCCATGGGCTTGTTGTCTTCTGTTTAGAAGCAGCTAGTGACCATGCTTTAACTTACCCTTACTTAATTTATTATGTATTGAAATGACCAATTTATCTTTATTTATTAAAAGTTTCGTTTTATTCAAGTTCTAATTGAACTTGAATTGCAGGAAATAGTTTGGAAAATTTCATCCTGTTCAAGTTTTTTGGAGCTATAAATGACCAAAGTTTATATTATGCTCTGACTGACTGACTGTTCTCCATCAACCCAAAAGAGAATCCAGGAAAACCTTATGCTTTGAATGAAGGCAAAATTGTAATTCATCTTTCAGTGGTGTTCTGCTAAACAATTTCTTCCCCATCAGTTCTTTTATACAGTATAGGATGAGTAGGCTGCAGAGCTGGGGCTGACTCAAGGCCAACCAAGGGCATAGCCTGAGAGGAAGTTATAATGTAGGATCCCTGAGATGCCTCGCCGTATTACTCTTTTCATCCAAGTGGTTGGTTTGCTTCAAGACTTCTATTGTTATAACTGATCATATGAACAAGTGAATCTGCCCACTAATTTATTTATTCAATAAATGTTTACCTGGTCCTTACAGTGTTCAAGGCACTTTATAAAAACTGTGGAAAGATAAAAAGATGAATATGAAGTTCCTTCATTTCATATATATTTATTAAACATCTATTATGAACGAGGTACTCTGCTAAGGGGTGGCCATCCAGTGTGACTAAGATGTAGTTTTTGGCCCCAAAGACATCACAGTTTAGCAGGAAAGGTCAACTAATAAAAAAACAGGAGAGTTCAGGTTGAGACGTGTTAGGATTGGGATAAGCATGAGGCACCTAGGGAGCATGTTGGCGGGGCACCTAACCTCATGGGAGACTTCCTGGAGGAGGTGACATTTAAGACAATCCCTTCAAAGAATTTTAGTAGTTTAGCAAGAGCCTAAATCATGAAGGAAAGGTTTGGAGGATCATAAAAGATTTTATGTTCACATGCTTTTTGTGGTACACTGCAAAAAATGATGGGATTTGTACTGATGATTGTTTTTGATAGTTTGTTTTGAGATTTTGGTTTCTTTAATACTTGGTTGTCCTTAAAAATGGTATCATTTAGCACCTTAAGACTAAGCCAGACATTTTCAGATCACAGCCCTATCTGGGTTTGAGAAGAATTCTTTCCTCTGGGTGCCACACTGTTAACCATGACAGACCTGTGCTAAAAGGGTATCTCAGCATTATATGGCTTCAGATATCATCAAGTGAAGCAATTTACATAGCATTAGTTAGGTCATATTTTTAGATTTTATTTCCTGAAAAGGTTCATTTTAGTCAGCCACTTTTGCTTATTTAGAGTGACCAATATGAAATACTTCACTTAGAGCCTTTGCTAAAATTGCAAGACATTTTTCCTCATTGAATACTAAGCTTGAAATTTTAAGATCAAGTATTGGCAAATTATTTTGTTAAATTCATGCTGTGAACGGAGACCTCTTGAAGCTGAAGAAGAGATGTACGTGGACAGAGAGAAGCTAATTAACTCTTAACCCTGTGGGTGTCATGCCGATGCTGTCCATTGGAAGCCACGCTGTCTTGTTTTCCATTTCTTTCTCTCTTCCCTACCATCCTCCACCCCTGTGGTTTTCCAGTTGAGAACATCATTAAATATTTCTTTTTCTCTGTATCACTTACAAGCTTCACACTGCTACAGCAGTCAATTCTTTTCCTTTTGAGATTAAGGCAGTATTTTGCAATCAGAAGACGAGACCTCTAAAATAGAATTCTCAAAAGAAATAGAAATTAAAATAATGTGGAGTTGAGGTCCAGAGGTTATTGTTTGATGTGCCTTGGGAAAATGTCAAAAAAAAAAAAGGATACCTTCTAGACGCCTGTTTTATGATGCTTCAGTAGGAAATCAGTAAGAGTATAGGGAAACATCTTGTGTTTGTCTCTATTCAAGTTAATTGTATAGTCAGCTGTTTTTTCCCCTGCAGGTCATCTGAATGCTGTTCAGAGTTGTAGTTACCCTGGGTTTTCTATATTTGTCAACTTCATTTCCATGTAATAGATGGTTTGTTGGATATCTGCTGCAGAGTAAGCCAGAGTTTGGTTTACAGGAACTGAGTGAAGGATGTGGTATAGCAGCAAGTTTTGCTTCTATGAAAGAATCCCAGAGAAATGTCACTAGCCAGAAGCATAAATATCCTAGAGACTTATGTCCCAGGAGACTTAGCTCCCCATTCTCTTATCTGTTTTCCAGTTCTCTTATTATTCTGAGACTAAAACATATTGGACACAGACTATACATATATATATACATATATATATATACATATATATATATATATATATATATATAAAGTAATATGACTAATCCTGAACCAACAGGGCAGGTCTTATACATCTGAATGAGTCTCGCCTTCTTTGAAGCAGTAGACTTAAGAAGCTCAACATGTAGGCATTCAGTAGACATTTAGCACTCCTTTTAGAATCACTTTCAGAGAGTGTGGCATATTTCTATTGAATGAGTTCATTATCACAAATCTTAGTCTTTTGGTGACATGTGTGACTTTTTGAAAAGGTTAAAACTCATTGGGTGTGAAGTGTAATGTATAATGTGGATGGTCTAGCTGACCATTATTATTTTGTGCTTAAAATTAGGTTTGACTAAAGAAATTCATTATTCTTTGCTCATAGTAGAGGTGAAATACCTACAAAGTTTGGTTTAACTAGAGATGAGAATTTCTACTACAAGAAAATTTGTCATCACAGTTGAACATATGTTTACCATCCAAATATATATAATTTTAGACTGTTGAATGCTTTTCTCAAATTTTGATATTAAGGTTATATTGGTTTTATGAAATGAATTGGAGAGATTTCCATCTTTTCTTATAGTTTGGAAATTAAATACCCAGTTCTCAAACTTGGCTATACATTATAATCCAAGGAACTAGGGGAGAAAATGTTGATACCTGAGTCCTAATCCCGAGATTCTGATGGACACCTGGACTCTTTTGAAAGCTCCTCAAGTGATTTTAATATGCAACCAAGGATGGGACTCATTGGTTTAAATAACATTAAACCTACTTGCTCTTGAAAATTGAGATAGAGCTCTGCTATGAAGCCACATGGAGCCAATGCACTGTTCAAGTTTTCTGCCTCTTTTCAGTCAGTTTTGGTAGTTGCTAATTTTCAGAGAAATCCTCCCTTTTTTTCTAGATTGTGAAAGTACATTGTCATAGATGTTGATACTATATAGTTTACATACAGTATATAATTCTTTTGTTTACTTCTCTGTATCTTGATGTCTTTTTTCTGATCTTTAATCTTACATTTTTCTTTTTTTTTAAAGATTTTTTTATTGGGGAATTGGGATGGGAACAGTGCTGGGGAATTGGGGAAGGGGAACAGACAAGTTGCTGTCGTTTTGGTCTTCAGTCTAGTTGTGGAGGACGTTGCTTCACTGGCCCAAGTTGGCACTATCACTGCGCTCTTCCCGGGCGAGGCAGATCAGTCGCCGGCTTCTGGACGGCCGCTCACCGCGGCTGCTGGCTGCTCACGCTGGCTGCTGGCTACATACGGTAGCCCATGGCAACCCACTGCCACAGGGGCTGCAGCCTATGCCGTCGCTGGTGACTCACAGCAGCCCAGCTCCAGGCTGAGCTGTTGTTCAGCATCTTAGCTGTAGAGAGGGCAGTGTCACTGGCCCTCATATGTGGGATCCGAACTGGGGCTCTCTGGCGTCCCAAGCCAGTTCTTAACCATCGCGCCACTTGGCCGGCCCCATATTTATTTATTTATTTATTTTTTTATTGGGGAATTGGGGGATGGGAACAGCGCTGGGGAATTGGGGGAAGGGAACAGACAAGTTGCTATCCTTTTGGTCTTCAGTCTAGTTGTGGAGGACGTTGCCCCACCGGCCCAAGTTGGCACCATCACTGCGCTCTTCCTGGGCGAGGCAGATCAGTCGCCGGCTTCCTGACGGCCGCTCACCGTGGCTGCTGGCCGCTCATGCTGGCTGCTGGCCCCTCGCGCTGGCTGCTGGCTATACACGGTAGCCCATGGCAACGCACTGCAGCAGGGGCTGCAGCCTGTGCCGTCCCCGGGGACTCAGCAGCCCAGCTCCAGGTCGAGCTGCCGCCCAGTATCTCAGCTGCAGAGGGCAGCGTCACTGGCCCTCATATGTGGGATCCAAACCGGGGCCCTCTGGTGTCCGAAGCCAGTTCCTAACCAATGAGCCACTCGGCCGGCCCCATGTTGTTTTCATTCTCTCGTTTTTTGCTTATCCTTAATCAGGCTTATGATGTGTTTATCAATTTTATCGATATTATTGACTCTTTCAAAGAATCACCCTCTAGATTTGTATCTTTTTTGTTTGTTTTCTACTGCATTAATTTCAGCTTTTATCTTTATTTTACTGATTTTATTGTTCTTTTTCTAATTTCTTAAGATGAATACAGTCTTTCATGTGCATCTTCTTTAACAATGAAGGTATTTAAGACCACTCATTTTTTCTAACTTTAGTATTTTTTTTAAAGATTTTATTGGGGAATTGGGGGCGGGAGCAGCATTGGGGAAGGGGAACAGACAAGTTGCTGTCCTTTGGTTCTTCAGTCTAAGCTGTGGAGGACGTCACTTCACTGGGCCCATGTTGGTATTGTGATCATTGCGCTCTTCCCAGGTGAGGCAGTCGGTCACCGGCCATTGGATGGCCGCTCACGGCACCTCATGGCTGCTCATGCTGGCTGCCGGCCACTCACAGTAGCTTACAGCAGCCCATTGCAGCCTCACTGCAGCCTATGCCATCGCCGGCCACTCATGGCAGCCCAGCTCCAGGTCGAGCTGTTGTTCACCATCTTAGCTGTAGAGGGCGCAGCATGACTGGCCCATGTGGGATCCGAACCAACAGCCCTGCTGCTCAGAGCTTGTGCTCCCAAGCCAACTCTTAACCAATGTGTCACTCGGCCGGCCCTCTAATTTTAGTTTTAACTGAGCCTTCTATTGAACTTGTGATATTGCTTTTAATTTCCTCTTTGATCCAATGCATATTGACTATAATTTCTTTAATTTTCAAGGATCTTACTTCAAGGAGCTAGAATTTTTCAAATCATATTTTTATTTATTTCAAATTTTATTGGATTATGACATGAGAATGTGTCCTGTGAAATGTTTCGTATTTTGAATTTGTTAAGGATTTCTCATAAAAGCTCCATGGATAAGTGAAAAATTAATTGTATTCTCTGTTTGTAGGATGCAAAGTTCTTCATATATCTATCTATTAAATTAAGTTCATTGGTTATATATTCAATCTTTGAATATATTTACTTTCTATTATACCTGTCTAAATATGTGTGTTATATATTGCTGTGTAGCAGATTATGTCAATACTTAAGTGGCTTAAAACTACAAACATTTAGTATCTCAGAGTTTCTGTGGGTCAGAAAGCTTAGCTAGGTGGTTCTGACAGAAGGTCTCTCATGAGGGGCAAACTATTGGCCAGGGCTGAAGTCATCTGAAGGGTTGATGGGGCTGGAGGACCCATTTCCAAGATTGCTAACTCCCATGGCTGTATGCACAGCATTTCAGTTCTTTGCTGGCTATTGGCAGAACAGCCACATGGGCCTCTCCACAGGGTGCCTGAGTATTCTCATGACATAGCAGCTGGCTTGTCCCAGAGTTAGTGATCTAAGAGAGAGAGCAGGCAGAAAGCGGCAATGTCTCCAAAGTTGCACACTATCACTTCTGCTTTTTTTCTTATCCATTAGAAGCACATCACTAAGTCCATCCCTCATTCAAGGGGTGGCAAATTAGGCTTCACCTTTTAAAGGGAATGTCAAAGAATTTGTGTAAAATAATTCAAACAATATTTCACTATGTTTGTATTTTTAAACAACTTTTTGCATTGGTAGTAGTTAAATATATGAAGCAAAATGTGTTATTTTGTTTGTTGAATACAAGTTCATGAGTTATATCTTTTTCATAAAATGCTTTTTTTTAATTAAAGTTTATTGGGGTGACAATGGTTAGCAAAGTTACATAGATTTCAGGTGTACAATCCTGTAATACATCATCTATATATCACATTGTGTGTTCACCACCCAGAGTCAGTTCTCTTTCCATCACCATGTATTTGATCCCCTTTACCCTCATCTACCATCCCCTCCCCACTTACCCTCTGGTAACTACTAAGCTATTGCCTGTGTCTATGAGTTTTGTTCCTTCATTTGTTTTTCTTGTTCTTTCGTTGTTTTCAGTTTCATATACCACTTATCAGTGAAACCATGTTTCTCTACTTTTTCTGTCTGACTCATTTCACTTAGCATTATAATCTCAAGATCCATCCATGTTGTCACAAAGGGCACTATTTCATCTTTTCTTATGGCAGAATAGTATTCTATTGTGTATATACACCACATCTTCTTTATCCAATCATCTATCGAAGGACACTTTGGTTGTTTCCATATCTTGGCCACCATAAATAAAGCTGCAGTGAACATTGGCGCACATATATCTTTATGGATAAATGTTTTCAGATTTTTTTGGCAGATACCCAAGAGAGGGATTGCTGGGTCATATGGCAGTTCTATTTTTAATTATTTGAGGAATCTCCACACTGCCTTCCATATTGGCTGCACCAATCTGCATTCCCACCAAAAATGCTTTTTATTATGATGCAACGTTGCTGTGTGATCCTGTTTAGCACTTTTAATCTTTTTTTAATTAAAAAAAATTATTATTATTATTTTTTAGCTGAGCCATTCTACCACCTGTTGGCAGCTCAGCTCGGGCCGGGAATTGAACCGGCAGCACTTTTAATCTTAAATTCCACTTTGTCTACTATTAATATTTGAATTTTTGCTTTCTCTTTGTTGCATTTATCTTGTTTTAAACTTTCCTTTATCAATTTTTTCATGTTTCTCACAAACTGTATGTGTAACTGAGTTTGTGTTTAATGTAGTTTGATTATTTTGGTATTTTAAAGGGAGAATTTAATCCATTTACATTTAATGTAACAGCAGATATTTTTGAAATTTTTTCTTCTATTCTACTTTGTTTGCTGTTTATTTCACTTTGTTTCACCCTTTTTTTTCTTTGTGCTGTTTTGGTGAAATTTTCTTTTTTATTGTTGTTTTCTTTGACATTTTTAGTTTGCTTTTCTATTCACTAGTGGTTATCTTCCCAATGTTGACATTTTAAATAAATAACATGCGTGTGTTTCTTAAATAGCTATAACTGTATTCTTCCAACATTATCCTCTCTCTCCTCCAGTAAGATAAATGTATTTATTTCCACACTTTCCCATGTATGTCCCACATTCAGATGAGATTTGTAGAGAATTTTACTTTTCTCCCTTCACCTCCCCTGCAAATCCTAGCTATTGCTCACACCATATTTTTAGTTCTTTGTGATTATTAGGTTTTCCTTCATAGTATGCCTTTTCTATTTCTAGAATCCTTGCTTAGTACTTAAATGCAAGTTCCACATTATCACTGTTGATTTATATTTAATTATACACTGCAAGGTTCATTGTTCACATTTGTATTCTTTCCTCTTGGTCTTTCCCTGGTTTGAGGCTTTCTCTTGTTACTGCTGGTGTTTGGTTAGAATATTTTCTGGAGTGTTTTCCTCTATGGTACATGTGGGCGCTATATTCTCTGAATGCAAGCTCCTTGAATGCAAGGACTTTGTATTGTTCACTTCATTGTTTCTAGCACCTAAAACTGTCTCTAATTCATAAAAAGCAATCAATACATGTTCATTTTTTGTGGTATTAGATCACTACATGTTCACATATGTCTTTCTTCCACCCTGAAGAACAGTTATGTTGTTGTCAGTATTTGGTCCTTTATACATATGATTTTCTGTCACCCTGAGAGGTTAATGATGTCTTGGCCAATATAGAATTCTTGGTGCATAGTCTTTTCTCCCCCCCTTTAAAGGGTGTGTGCTGCTGAAGTGAGCATCCTTTTCCCCTTTTAATTTGTAGATTTTATTCCACTATCTTCTGCCTTCCACTACTGCAGATGAGGAATCTGATGCCAGGATGATTCTTTTCCTTTTGTATTTGTTCTTTCTGTCTGGCAGCTTCTAAGACATTTAACAGGTAATAGGGATATCTTTTCCCCATCAGTTATGCCTAGGAGTCATAAGCCCTTTCAAACTGCTGGCTGAAGTCTCTTTTTAACCACAGAAAAGCCCCTCTCTTGTTTATGTAATTATTGCCTCTTCTCCATATGTTCCTTTTTCCTGATTCTGGAATGCTTATTATTGGCATATTAGTTATCTTGGCTCTGAATTCTAATCTCTTACTCATTCCTCATGATTTCCATCTTTTGCCTTTTGCTCTGTGTGAGAGATTTTTCATCTGCTTGCTCTTTCAGGTCAGTAATGTATTTTCCAACCGTTCTTTCTCTTACTTAGCTGTTATCTATTGATATTTAAATAGCACATTTTAAATATCAAGAATTATTAAGTTTTTGTTCTTTATTTTATGGTCCTCTTATTATTTTTAAAATAAAGTCTTGTCTCCTCCAGCAGTCCTGTCTCATTAGCGGACAAGACTTTAGCGGATCTGATTGGTCTGCCTTTTTCTGGTTACTAGATCCCTTAAGTACTAGATCATTTCCATTTCCCATTTTCTGCTTAAGCTAGGTTAGACATTTTGTAGTTGGAGGCACAACAGTTTCTTCTCCTGCATCAAGAGTATGAGAGGAGGTTTCTATGTTCCTAAGTGTCCCTAAGTACAAGTGTTAATGTTCTTTTAGCTCCAGAGATACGGAAGAAGTTCCTCTATGCTTTTTCTAGTAAGATCCAGGCCCCTCTTCCCCAACCAGGACCACACACATGCTCCGAGGCAGGGTCTCCCCTTAATCAAGGGATCCACAGGTCCCATCAGGCCTAGTTCTTCCATGTCCTCACCCCAGGGCTCTCTGCTGCTGCTCCTCTAGCTCTCTTCAGGGGTGGACACCCCACAGAGCCTATCATCTCCAGCACCCCTCAGACTCTTCCAGCTTACTCATCCCAGACAGCGGAAGGCTGGGGAAAGGAAGAGTATCAGAGATGCAGAATCCTTTCCTTTTTCTTTATGTTTTGGTGAGCAATAGCCTATAGTTTGCAACTGGCTCATGTTATCTAAGCCCAGTGTCAATAAAGTTACATGAATTCATGTATAAGAAAATGTAAAATAATGGGACCTTAAAATTAGAAATAACATGAAGGTCATAACAAAATGAATCTCTTAATTTGTATGGTGCTTTATAGTTTTCATGCAATTTTATCCACACAGTCTGATTTGAGTTCCAAAGTAGCCCTGTGTGCTAAGTATGGAAGTCACCCCCATTTTACAGATGAAGAAACTACAGTTCATAAAGATTAAATAACTTACCTAAGATGGGCCGGCTGAGTGGCTCAGTTGGTTAAGAGCTCGCTCAAGAGTTTGAGCTCTGAGCAACAGCGGTTCGAGTCCAGCCCGAGCTGAGCAGCCACTGAGCTGCCAATAGGTAGCAGGATGGCTCAGCTAAAAAAAAAATAATAATAACTTACCTAAGGACACATGGGTAATAGTGGAGCTGGACTAAAGAGTAAGTCTTATTTCTGGTCCAGAACACTATGCCACTGTTTGCTTGTTTGTTTCCAATTGCCTTTAGAACACATTACATTGCATAGTAATTTCTGGAATCCCTAAGTTATATATTGTAGCCTGTATTATATTTTTGCAACTATTTCTGTTATATTGATGTGAACAATTTAAATGTATATAAATACTACGATGGTGAGTATAAAGTAATAAGATTTTCTTACATCATTTGAAATCTAACAAAAGAGGAATTTGAAGATAGTTTGAAAACGGTTAATATAACTAGAGTATGTGTATTATTTCTTGAAGGTAACTTTTTTGAAGGAGGACATATATTTGGTATATGAGTACTTAAAATTTTCTCTTTGTAGTTTTGAAACATTTGAATTTATCTTACTATGCAAAAACGTGCACTCAACCATTTCTCTACCAGGCATGACATGCCTGAGAGGCATAACATGTTTATTTTATCTTAGACTTTAGTAATACAGAAGCAAATGAATTAATAGCTTTTATAAAGACCAGACCTTTGTCCTGATCCCAGTTCTTTTTCATGCTAACACTGTGTTTAAAAGTATTATCTCATACTCAGGAGTGGTAATCAAAATATTTGACAACCAATATGGCCGGTCAGTGAGCAGTGAGAGCAGACGCTGGCTATCAGTGCCTGGTGTGGTTGTATCAGAGTGTACAGGTGGGATATTAGCCCTGCTCACAGTTACATGGTGCCTTGCACTTCCCTGGGTATTTTCGTATCCATTGTCTCATTTGATCTGGGGAAGGGGATATAGTGTCATCCCTTTTTTGTGAATTGAGGGACTCACAGCCCAGAGAAGTTAAACATAGGGCCCCTTAGAATGGAAGACTTTTGTCTTTTAGTTCAGTGTTCTTCCTTGGGTAGAAGGAAGAGAAGTGAGCAGCCATTTTTGATAGGACAGATATCAGCTCCTTTCAGAGAAAACTCATATTAGGTGGTGGGTAGAATGAGTAAACCCTATTCCCCCAGAATCTTCCTGTCCCAAGCTAACTCTTCACTTCCGAGCCCCTTGTAGGAGACGCCTGCCCTGGAAGAGTGAAACCAAAGCAATTGAGCAGATTTTTCCCAATGGAAGAACTAACTCAGCCTCTTTCTCCATGTTCACAGGGACATTAAATACAAAGCCTTGCTGTAAAAGTACATTCTTTTAACTGCTTGTTTCCCCCTTCTCCTCTTTCCACAGAATGGTCTCCCCTCAGGAAACGACCCATATATTTTTAATGGTGATTTTGTAGATCGAGGAAGTAATTCCATAGAGATCCTAATGATCCTGCTTGTGAGTTTTCTTGTCTACCCCGAAGACGTGCTCTTGAACAGAGGAAACCATGAAGATTTTTTGATGAATGTGAGGTAACTTAGGCCTTCAGATTTCCTCTTTTGTTTCCCATTATGGAAAATGCTGCCATGTTTAGTTCCTAGCAGAGAGTTAGAGGTGACTGTAGAGAAGTAGGGTTGAGGGGAATCTCAAGGAAAAATCGCAATTCTTTACCCATATCTACAACCCCCAGTCTTCTACTGAGTGAGTATACGTTGTTCTGAAGTCCCCTTCCTATCTTTTCTTCCAGTTCTGTTCTTCCTTATCCCTTCTATTATGTTTTTTCTCTTCTTCCCAAGCCCACCCTACACACAGTCCAAATTGTGTGCTGGGTAGATGTGTTAGGCCAGGTTCAGAGGTGTGGTAGGTTCTATGAGCAGGCTGAGATGGAATCATTCTTTTGCTACTCTTTTGGCTGTCTCAGATGTTGTTTCGGAAACTAGTACTGTGTTTTTCACTGATGTGTATATTTTTATGATATGGTAATTGCTTCTGGCATAGTTGTTCATAAACATATTTGAGAACAGCTGTAACATAGCATTTCAGCTATCTGACTCACTGGAGATTTGAGGAATAAAGATTGGTTAAATGGTTTACCCATTTTTGTTGAAAGGCATAGTAGGTGACAAATGTTCTGTTTTCCCTTCTTTCTGCTTCTTCCCCCCTCTTTTTCTCCCCCTTTTCTTCCTCCCTCTTCACCCTCTTTCCTCTCTTTCCTTCTTTTCTTTCTTTTATTACTTGTTTTATGAAAAACAGGAACCAGTTTGTTCTAGGGCAGTAGAAGGCATGGAATGTTTCATGCTTTTGGTCCTGGGCCCTTGGGTGCCTTGATCAAAGCTCAGCAACCGATTAGTTTTGTCCTTTGGGCAGTTTTGGCACCTGGCCAGAGTACAGAGTTTCTAATTCTAATTCTTAGGTGTAGAAGCGAATGCTAAGACTGTGAAGAAAAAGATTCCAAGACTATTATCAGAGGCCCATTATATATAATATAGCTCAATACGTTTATTTGGGCATGCCATTTATCCTTTCATTTATTCAGTGAGCCAATCATATTTATTTAGTGCTACAGTGGTTAATGAAAGAGACATGGCCCCTGCCCTCATAGAGTTTACATCTAGCAGGCAAGACACACACTGAGCAGGTTTTCCAAATGTGATGATTTTGTACAGTGAGGACCCAACCTGTCTGAATGGTGACAGAAAGTTCACCCATGGAAGTATGGCATTAGCCTGAGACCTGGAGGATGAATTAGGCAATCAAGAGAAGGCCATGGTGTTCCACAGTAAGGGGACAACTTACGCAGAGCTTAAGACAAGACTTTTTAGACTTGAAAGAAGTTCAAGAGGGCAGGAGCATAGACTGAGGGAGGGGATGATGTCTGATAGGGCTGGAGACATAAAAAATGGTTGGATAATGCAATGGAATTTGGACTTTCTTTCAAGGTCAACAGAAAGTCATTGAGAAGTACCATAAAATTTGTGTTTTAAAATGCAGCAGGAAGAGTGATTTGGAGAGGGGCAAGAGTGGATATGGGGGGGCCAGTTAAGACGTAGTTGAAGAGATAGATGATGGATTCTCACTTAGGCTAGGGTGGTAGGGACAGAGATGCAAAGAAGTAGATAGATTCAAGAGGAGTTTAGGCAGTGATGATTTTAGACCTGGTAATGTGATATGGGGACTTGAAAGAGGAAAGAATCAAGGATAACCTCTAGGTTCTGGGCTTGAGTCTGGGGGTACACAGCATCATACACTGATATTGGGAACATAATAGAAGGAGAACATTGAAATGAGAGAAGATGATGAGTTCAATTTGGGGTAAGCTGATTGAGGTGCTATTAAATAGGCAGTTGAGTATACATGTCCAGAACTCAGAAATGAAGTGCGAGGGGCCGGCCGAGTGGCTCAGTTGGTTAAGAGCTCTCTCAAGAGTGCGATCTCTGAGCAACAGCAGTTCAATGCCTGGCCTGAGCTGAGCTGCCGCTGAGCTGCCAACAGGGGGCAGGATGGCTCAGCTAAAAAAAAAAAAAAAGAAAGAAACGAAGTGCAGCTGGAGCATTTTCCTCCAGTATTGGCACATATTGGGTTGTTGGAAAAGTCATGACGTATTTTTGCAACGAAAAACGTAGAAAATATATGTCATGACTTCTCCAACAACCCAATAGATAGCAACTGAAGCCCTGGGCAAGGATGAGATTGCCAAGAGAGAAAGTGAAGAGAAGGTCTGAAGGAACATCAGCATTTAAGGCTAGGTGGAGGAGAACTTGCAGAGGAGATTCACAATAGCAAGAAAGGTAGGAGGAAAACCGGGAGAGTTTACTGTCCGGAATCCAAGAGAAGAAATGTTTTCCAGGGGGACTGTGTAGTTAAATGTATTTGGTGTTTCAGAAAGGGCAAGGAAGATGAAGCCTGCCAGGTGTCCATTGGATTTAACATGGACACCTTTGGTGAGTGCAGGACTGAATTCATCTCAGAAAAGATAATGTTACACTGTAGAAGCCTGACATGACATGATTTGCATGGAAACCTAGGGTGAGTATGTTGAGTTCCAACTTCACCATGTTGGGTCTGAAGGGTAGATACTATTATGCTAAGGCAAGGAAAAGTAATTGAAAAAAAATTCCATTGTTAAATCTCCCTCAGCGACTGCTATTTGGGCTTTAAAATTCCTGACACTTTCTATTAAAACCTTCAGTACCATTACATGAGCTATATCAGAGAGAGTAAGTATAAAGAGCTAACTCGTTTATCTTCTAGGCTTTTCTTTGTCTTTGTTCAGTCTTTCTTTCTCCCCCTATAATTCATATACTAAAAGATATAGGAGGTCTGAGAAACTCTATAAATGAAAAGCATTCTCCCACACAGCTTCCCCCAACTGCCACAGCACACTTCTCTGAATACACAGCAGAATTGACACAACCTGTGCTTACCACATATTTTTTAAGTTGTCTTGTGATTGTTTTATGAAAATATATCTTCTTCCCCCAACTATACTACAAGCTCCTTAAGGGTTGGGACGAAGTCTCTGGTTGGTGGCTTTTTTTTTTTTTTTAGCTGAGCCATCCTGCTACCTGTTGGCAGCTCAGCGGCTGCTCAGCTTGGGCTGGACTCGAACCGCTGTTGATCAGAGCTCAAACTCTTGAGCGAGCTCTTAACCAACTGAGCCACTCGGCCGGCCCTGGTTGGTGGCTTTCTTTCCCATCATGCCCAGCAAACACTTGGTTAAGTAATAGTCAGTTCCAACTAAAGTCTAGTGTCTTGAGTTGTTGGTATTCGTGATAGTGAGATGTCAAGGCCTCCCCTTTTTGCATGACTCTTGTAAGAGGAGGAATTATCAACATTTAATTAAATATTTTAAATTCCATTTTTTTTCAGGTATGGCTTCACAAAAGAAATCTTGCGTAAATATAAGGTAAGACTCATATGCCTTTTTTTTGTATTCTCTTTGCTGTCTATACATAGAAGTAAAAAGGAGCCTTCAGGAAAGGTGATGGGTGAACTAGTCAGAATCCATACCAATAAAATAAGAGCACAGCAGGAAGCCCTGGCCATGGTAGAGGCTTAATTTTCTTCCTGAACTGAACCAAGCTTTTTCATTGTGACTTTTGTGTAAATTTCAGATATAAACGTATTCCATTGTTTTAAAGGTACCTTGGATTTTGTTTTATTTGGGCATGGTAAAACATGCAGACATGAAAATGGCTGTCATGAACAAAGAGGGTTTTACTCACAGTTACCTAGAAACAGGAGGCACAGCACACCACATTGGGGGCACATGGGGAAGACCAGGGTTGGTCAGAAGGTAGAGGGAGTGAGGGGAAACCGTGGGCAAGAGCCTTTATTGTGATTTCCAGGGGAAGGAATGCCCCATAAACGAGGTGGTTGGGGGCGTGGGCTCTGGATTGGTTTGCATATGAAAGGCAATTTTACTTTGCATATGAAAAGCAAGTCATTTACTATCTCTAGGAATTAGCTAGTCCTGGGAGGGGTAGTCTCTCCTCCAGGGTCATCAAGGCTCCAAGATGTCCAAGTATTAAAAATGTAGGATAAAAAGACATGATTAATATATGCTAGTGGGTTAGTGACGCCCTTGTTGACTTCCTTTGGGTGGTGTTTTTTGTCCACACATTGGGACTATTCAATAAACTTGAACCTATCCGAAAAAGGAAACTTACTCAAGTTCTTACTTTACAGATACATGGAAAGAAAATCTTACAAGTCTTGGAAGAAGTCTATATGTGGCTCCCAATTGGTACAATCATTGACAGTAAAGTCCTGGTCATACATGGTGGGATATCCGAGTCCACAGACTTGAATTTACTCCAACGTATAGAAAGAAACAAAGTAAGAGGAATGTTTACATGAATCCTGTCTCAGAGATTTATATGGGGATGTATACCTTCTCTTTTCATTTATTATTGTGTATTTGTGTTTTTAGTGGTTATTGTAACTCTGAAAAGATTAGTACAACTTTTAAGAAAACCTGTGATTGTATGATAAAGAATTAAATGGGTAACTTCTATATAGGGGAAAAATTTTTTTAAATTCATGATGAAAGTGGGAAAATAAGAAAATGTTGGCGTTTCATATAGTTTCTAAAAGTGAAAAATCCTGATTTTTAAAAATTAAAATCTCTAATTAATTTATATTGTGGTGAAATATACATAACATAAATTTACCACTTTAACCGTTTTTAAGTGTACAGTTCAGTGACATTAAGTACATTCACATTGTTGTGCAACCATCACCACTATCACCACCATCCATTTCCAAAACTTTGTCTTCCCAAACTGAAATTCTATACCCACTAAACACTAACTCCCCATTCCCCCTGCCCCCCAGCCCCTGGCAACCTCCATGTTACTGTCTGTCTCTATCGATTTGACTACTTTAGGTGCCTCATATAAGAAGAATCATACAGCACTTTATTTCTGAATTGATGTGCTTTCCCTTGTAATATACTCCAAATGGTTCAGTGTGATTTTGGGGGAAGCATTTTAAACCTAAACAATCATACTAAATACAACAGAAGCAGAGCAGGCATGTGTATAAAACCCCTGAGGGAAGTGGCTATGTGGGGTCTGTGAAGCTCCCATACTTTGTGACAGGCTCCTCTGACTGGGCCTTGCAGAGCGACTGCAGTTGTCTTCCTCCTGTACCAGAGCCCAGCCAAGCCTCCACATCAGGGACATAAGGGGTGCCACATGGGCATGAGGACCAGTAGCAGCTCTGGAGCTAGATGATCAGATATGGTCCTAGTGAGAAACCCGAACCCTTACACCTCCAGACTGATAATCAGCTTCCAACCGATCTAGGCAAGTGGGGTCTAGAGCCGGAATTTACTTTGATATAGACAGAAAGGGGACCCCTATTCACCTTGAGTTGTGGGAGCCCTTATACCTTTATACACGTGTGAATAATAATATTGTTGCTAACTTCTCATCTTTTTATTTTATTTATTTATTTTTAATTAATTTATTTTTTATTGTTAGTTTCAGGTGTACAGAACAATGCAATAGTTACCCTTTTCACCCTTCGCACAGAAACAACCCCCCTCCCCCATCTACTGCCCTCCCACCCCCGATATCATGCTTATCTATTACAATTCCATTGACTCCATTCCCACACTCTACTCCACGTCCCGTGACTATATGTATATATAATTATAGTTGACATACATTATTATTCAACATCAGCTTCAGAAATACAGTGCGGTGGTCAGGCCTCTACACCGACTATGAAGTGGAAACTTCTCATCCTTTTAATGTCAGCTTAGATATAGCCCTCCTCTGCAAAGCCTTCCACGACATGCAGACTATATCAGGTCCCCTTCTTTCTGCTCTCAAGCCCCTTGTACATATCCTTCATAGCAGTTCCCGAAGTTGAATAAGGATTGTGGTACCATTTGTTTACTGTCCTCCCCTGCTTCTCTAGTTCACTGATGTAACCCCTGCACCTGTGATGTAGTAAGTACTTAATTAACATTTGTTGACTATCTCCTAAGAGATGTGAGACCAAAGCAGGGCAAACCCAAGACAAAACTGGATAAAAACTTCTTTACAACCCTTTTCCTGATTCTGTGGCGATTTTACATAGCCCCCTTCCCCGCCTCACCCAGTGAGGACCATACTTCATGGTTTACACCTGTTGTCTTGGTGTAATTGTTAATAGCACCTCCCTTGACTTTTCAGAAAGTATCCCAGTTGCAATAAATTTTAATTTAAGGCCGTCCCTAGTTTAAGGCATCTTTCTCATGATATCAGCAAATAGTGAATAAGACATTTCGATCAACATGAGATAGTCAGTGTTAACATAATGAGTAGATATGATTCTAGCCAAGAGCTAGGGAACATGATGTTTTTGTCAGTCAAATATTGGCAAGCACATGGCAGGAATGAGACACTCCACCACCGCCTGCCTTATGACAACAGCACTGATCAGCTATGGCAGTTACTACCAATTGATCAGATTGCAAACTTTCCCTTTGCTGAGGTTAGCCTGAGCAGGTAACCTCTCTAGGATTTTGGAGATACTAGGATTGTGTCTCTAGAACGCCCATCACTATCTCTGTGGAGGCCCCAAATTGAGAGCCACCTTGACCTAGTAAACACCACAAGGCTCTGACATCAGATAGCTGTAGCTAGCTGTACATCCTGCATCTGCCACTTCCTGGCCTGGTAACTGGGCAAGGTACTAAAGTTTTCTAAGCTGCAGTTTCCACACCTAGACATTGAGGCTAAAAATACCTACCATATTGAATTATTGGGAGGATTAAATATAATTACCTAGATGAAGAAAACAGCATCAAGTAAGCTCTGAACATAAAGCTCTCTTCTCCAACTTTCTCCTTTTTCCCCTGATACTTAGAACTGAGGTTTGAATTTCAGTCACCGAGACAGACCCCGGGGAGAAATTTGTGGGCCAGGAATTTTCCCAGGATACCTCAAATTTCATGCCCTTTGGGGATCACTGTTCCACCTACTCATAAGATGGGTTTTAAAGATAGAAATTTGACTTGTATATTTTTTATGTCTTCTACCCCCCTAGAGTGAGGTTGAACTGGCAGCACATACTTGTTGTATTAAATATAATTGAGCTGTGATGAAAGTAGTAGATTCAAGCTGTTGGAACTCTACCAGATGAGATACAAAAGTAAATTTTCAAGTCCAATTTTATAAGTCCCACTATCCCATCCCTTAGGGCCCTCCAAGTGTAGGGTGACCATGCTTCCTGGTTTATACCTGTTGTGGTGGTATAATTGTTAATTGGGGAGGGGGAGGGTTGGGGGGAACCTGATGACAACCTCCATTCTAGGTTCACTCAAAGGATTTTGTAAGGTGGGCAGGTTGCGTGTGGGTGGCCAATGCAGAGGGACAGAGAAAGAAGATTCTATAAGGCCAAGAATCTGGTTCAGTATTCTTCAAACTCCCTGGCAGGGGGTGTGGGAAGGGATGGCTAGTAGGACCCCCAGAAGAAAATGATGGTGTGCTGCCTTAGGGAGTGACTAGGGCCAAGCATCCTGATTCCAAGTGTCCTTGAAAGCAGCAGAGCCACACATAATTAAGAGATCATGTGGCCTCGCCCAATGAGCTTATCAAAGCTGTGTGGACACAAGTCCTGAGTATCCTCCCAGAATATTCTGCTCTGCCTAAAACCTGGGGACATTTGCTGGGGGAGATGGGGAGGGTAGGTTGTGAACTCATTCATAATAACTGGGATTGAATTTCCAACCATCTCAATGAGATAGGACCTCAGAACACAATTCAATTTTTATTTTTGAGAATAAAGGTAAGATTTCATATACAGCCTAGTTTATGGAAGAAACTAAGGGCCTACCACAGAGAACTGTTCCTCACTGAACTAAGACCACCAATATAACAAGTATTGTTTCAAATTGTGTTGTATAAGGGTAGGATGCTGCAAAGAATCAAGTATAAAATTATAGTCTCAGCTCATGTCTTGTTGTGGAGACCACTTCATATATGGTATGGAGGCCTGACCACCGCATTGTATTTCTGAAGCTGATGTTGAATAATACTGTATGTCAACTATAATTATATATACATATAGTCACGGGACGTGGAGTAGAGTGTGGGAATGGAGTCAATGGAATTGTAATAGATAAGCATGATATCGGGGGTGGGAAGGCAGTAGATGGGGGAGGGGGTTGTTTCTGTGTGAAGGGTGAAAAGGATAACTATTGAATTGTTCTGTACACCTGAAACTAACAATAAAAAAAATAAATAAATAAATGTAAAAAATTATAGTCTCAGGTTATACAACGGAATGTAGAAGGGATTCTTGTAATTGGCATACTATCAAAAAGACATTTTATTTTCCAAAGAAATGCATCACCATTCCCCCCCCCCAGGATTAGAGAACATCATTAATTACTAGCAGGGTCAGATTGAGACCACATTGCATTTAAGTTGAAGAGCTTCCATAGTTTTCAAGTTATGTCCCCTTTGAGGACTTTCCTGGACACAGATGTACTTTCTCTCATTTCTCCAGGAAAATATGACAAAATGAAAAGCAGCTAGTCTCCCAAGAAATATTTCTGAGCCCAAAGCCTGTTGATTCCCTCTTAGCCCCTTTTATAGATAAAGGCTCAGAGGGAGACCAGCTTTTTCCGTAGCATCTTCCATTTCCTGTAATGATGCCTCAGAATATGTCTAGCACTGACAGCTGTGCCTCTGGGGTCCCTTAGAAACTCTAATAGGAAACTTGCCCTGTAGGGTGATGTCTCTAGTTGAAAAATGTACAAACAGAATTTAACAGCTAACTTTATAAAGATTGGTGGATCATTAGGTGAGTGAGGGAGGTGAGATGGAAAAGGTGACCATGTGTTTTCATTGGGTTGATGTACAACAATATAGACAGAATAGCAACTGGGACTAAAATTTCTGCATTCAGCTCACCAAGCATAGGGTTTGGCTAAAGCATGCATTTTTTTATAGATGAGGTCTGTGCTGATGCCACCAATTCCAGTGCATGAAGACTATGGTACTGAGTTGAAGAAAAATAAAGCAGGCATGCTTCGGGGAGTCAAAGCAAGCGAATCTCTTTCTCAACAATTAGCAAAGCATGAACGGGAACAGGTAGGTGATCAAACTGTTTACCAAAGTGGCAAAGAAGATGCAGCATAGATGATGCTGTCCCTTATAATACAGAGATAAAAAGTGACTTAACTTTTATAAGCATATCATATCCTTCTCTCTGAATTCATCACAATATTTTTAATAGCATTATTGCGACATAATCCACATACCATATAATGTACTCATTTAAAGTATATAATTCAGTGGTTTTTGGTATATTCACAATGTTGTGTAACTATCACCACAATCTAATTTTAGAACATTTTCATCACCTAAGAAAGAAACTCCATACCTATTACCAGTCACTCCCCAACCCTCCCTATCCCCGGCTCCTTCGCTCCCTGCAGCCTTAGGCAACCACTAATCTACTTTTGGTCTTTATAGATTTGCCTTTTCTGAACATGTTATAGCAATGGACCCATACAATATGTGATCTTTGTGTCTGACTTCTTTTACTCAGCCAGGGTAAAAGAATTTTTAGCCCTTTACATGTAGGTGTCTGATCCATTTTGAGTTAATATTTGTATATGGTTGAGGTAGGTGTCCAAATTCATTCTATTGCATGTGGATATCCAGTTGTCCCAGCACCATTTGTTAAAAAGACTATTCTCATAGAATTTTCTTGGCATCCTTACCAAAAATCAATTGACCATAAATATGAAGGTATATTTCCAGATTCTTAATTCTATTCCATGACCTATATGTCTGTCCTTACATCAATACTACAGAGTTTTGCTTACTGTAGCTTTGTACAAAGTTTTGAAACTGAGAAGTGTGAGTTCTCCACCTTTTTTCTTTTTCAAGATTTTTTGGGCTATTTTGGGTTCCTCGAATTTCCATATGAATTTTAGGACCAGCATGTCAATTTCTACCAAAACACAGCTGGGATCTTGGTAGTGATTGCCTTGAATCTGTGGATCAGTTTGGGTCCAATTGCAATCTTAGTAATATTACATCTTTAATTCCATGAACATGGGATGTCTTTCCATTTATTTACAACTTTAATTTCAAGCGTTTCATAATCACGTGCCCTGAGGCACTTGTTTTATTAATGTTATTCCTAATTTATTCCTAAGTATTTTCAATGCTACTGTAAATAGACTTGTTTTCTTAATTACATTTTGGATTGTTCATTGCTGGTGTATAGAAATACAATTGACTTTTATATACTGATCGCTTGTGAACTTTGATAAACTTATTTATTCTAATAGTTTTAGTGGATTCCTTGGGACTTTCTATATACAAGTGCATGTTATCTGTGAATAGAAATGACTTTATTTATTCCTATTCAATTTGGCTGCCTTTTATTTCTTTTTCTTCTTAGTTGCCCTGTCTAGAACCTTCCAGTCCCCTAGAAGTGGTTAGACGTCCTTGTCTTCCTCTTGATATTAGGGGGAAGCATTCATCTTTCACCTTAAGTATATTAGCTCTTTGTATATTAGCTGCCCTTCATCAGATTGAGGAAGCTCCATTCTGGGCCTGCTTTGTTCAGTGTTTTGTTTTGTTTTTATCACGAAAGAGAGTTGGATTTTGTTAAATGCTTTTTCTGCATCTATTAATATGATTATGTAGTATTTGTCTTTTATTCTATTAAATATAGTATATTACATTGATTGATTTCAAGTATTAAACCAGCCTCAAATTCGTGGGATAAATCCCACTTGGTCATGGTGTATAATCCACTTTATATATTGTTGGCTTCAGTTTGCTAATATTTTTTTGATGATTTTTGTATCTATATTCATAAGGGATATAGGTCCATAGTTTTCTTATGATGTCTTTGGTATTAGCATAAGATTGGCCTCATAGGGTGAGTTGGGAAGTATTATCTCCTCTTCTGTTTTTGGGAGGAGTTTGTGAAGGATTGATATTATTCTTCAGGTGTTTGGTGTAATTAATCAGTGAAGCCATCTGAGCCTGGGGTTTTCTTTTAGGAAGTTTTAAAATTATTAATTCAATTTTCTTTCTTACTGTAGTTCTATTCAGATTTTCTGTTTCTTCTTGAGTAATTTGTATCTTAGTAGTCTTGATAGTATGTGTCTTCCTTAGAATTTGTCCATTTCATCAATTTATCTAATTTATTTGCCTAAATTTGTAGAATTCATGTGTATTTATAAATTTACATATTAATAAATTTCTGTAAGATCAGTAGTGATGTCCCCTCTTTCATTCCTGATTTTAGTAACTTGAGTCTCTCTCTTTTTTTCCTTGATCAGTCTTGCTAGTGTTTGTCAATTTTATTGATCATTTCCAAGAGCCAACTTTTGGTTTTATTAACGTTTCTCTGTTGTTTTCTATTCTCTCCTTCATTTATTTCTGCTCTATTCTTTATTATTTCCTTCCTCTTGCTTGTTTTAGATTTGGTTTGCGCTTCTTTTTCCAGTTTCCTAAGGTGAAAGTAATGTCATTGATTTGAGATTTTTTTCTTTTGTGATAATGCTATAAATTTCCCTACACTTACTGCTTTAGCTCCATCCCATAAGTTTTGCTGTTGTGCTTTCATTTTTGTTCATCGCAAAGTACAATATTTCCTAACTTCCCTTGGAATGTCTTCTTTAACTCATGTGTTATTTAGGAGTGTGTTATTTAATTTCTGCATATTTGTGAATTTCCCATATTTCCTTCTCTTATTGATTTCTACTTGAATTCAGCTGTGGTTGGAGAACATACTTTACATGAGATTTAAATGCCGTTAAACCTGATTGAGGCTTTTTTTATGGCCTCACATATGGTCTGTCTTGGAGAATGCTTCATGTGCTCTTGAGAAGAAAATGTATTCTGTTCTTGTTGAGTGGAGTGTTTTATATATCTGCCTTTGAACATATTTATAACAGTTGCTTTGAAATCTTTGTCTGCTAAGTCAACATCTAATCTCCTCAAAGGCAATTTCTATTGCCTGATTGTTTTTCCCTGTGTATTTTTTTTCTTTGAATATATTATAATTTTTGTTGTTGTTGAAAACTGAACATTTTAGGTAATACATCATAGCAACTCTAGAGAGTTATTCCAGTGCTCTTCTGGGCTTGTTATTTGTGTTTTTGCTCGTTTATTTGTTTAGTGGCTTATCTGGACTAGTTCAGTGAAGTCTGTTCCCTCTCAGTGTGTAGCCTCTGATGTCACTGATCACAGGGTGCTGCCTTGGGCATGCACACACAGTTTCCCTGACTCCCAGGTTATGGTTGTAGTATCAGGGAGGCTCTTTTTGACTGTCTCTTTCCCTGGTTTCCACTTTAAGCTTTGGTACTTCTGCCTCTGTTTGTATCAGACCCAGCTATTGGCCTTCACTAATTGCTAGCCGATTGCATTATTGTTTTTAACAGTGCCCCGGGGCTCACAAATGGCTCCACAGTCTGATCCCCTTCAAGCTGGACTCCTTTGTAGGGGCAGGGTGTTGACAATATTTGAGGCTTATTCTGGCCCCAACAGGGCCCCTCTCATCTGTCCCATCCCCTCATTCTGTCAAACCTCTAGCTGGTCTGTTCTTTTTTTTTTTAAGATTTGTATTGGGGAATTGGGGGGATGGGAACAGTACAGGGGAATTGGGGGGAAGGGGAACAGACAAGTTGTTGTCGTTTTGTTCCTCAGTCTAGTTGTGGAGGACATTTCACTGGCCCAAGTTGGCACCATCATTGCACTCTTCCCGGGCGAGGCAGATCAGTCGCTGGCTTCTGGACGGCTGCTCACTGTGCCTGCTGGCCGCTCACGCTGGCTGCTGGCTGCTGGCTACACACGGTAGTCCATGGCAACCCACTGCAGCAGGGGCTGCAGCC
>NW_017731363.1:3970437-3990749 GCF_001890085.2 Hipposideros armiger
TCCCAAGCCAGTTCTTAACCATCGCGCCACTCGGCTGGCCCTAGCTGGTCTATTCTTGCTACTAGTATCATGGAACCACCAGCCTTCTTCTCTAATTGCTTACCTCCAAGAAGCCTCTATTTCTTGATTCTGTACCTTTATACCTTAATTGGTGAAAATGTTGACTAAAATGTGATTTCTGATGTGAAATATACTCTAATCAATGAAGAGAAAGAGAGAAATTGAAGTGAGGAGATAGATAGGGAGGGAGAAGGGATAAAAGAGAGAAATAGAATTCATTACTGGCTTGTGCATCCAAAGTATTTAAAAGTCAAGTAACGGACATCCTATAACAACTAGGAAAGGATGCCTCCTTAAATTTTTACATCTCAATTCCAAAGACTAAATGTTAGAACAAGCACTTCTAGAATGATGATGAATAAAAAGCATCATGCCAAAGAGATGAGAGTTGCACAAAAAGAATATCATGGCCGGGCGGGCCGAGTGGCTCATTGGTTAAGAGTTGGCTTGGGATGCCAGCTCTGAGCAGCAGGGATGCTGTTTCAGATCCCACATGAGGGCCAGTGACGCTGAGTCCTCTATAGCTAAGATGGTGAACAACAGCTTGACCTGGAGCTGGGCTGCCGTGAGTGGACGGCAGCCAGCATGAGCTGCTGTGAGCCGCCATGAGCCGCCATCCAATGGCCAGCGAGCGACTGCCTCAGCCAGGAAGAGCGCAGTGATCACAATACGAACATGGGCCGGTGAAGGGACGTCCTCCACAACTAGACTGAAGAACAAAAGGACAGCAACTTGTCTGTTCCCCTTCCCCGATTCCCCAACGCTGTTCCCCTCCAATTCCCCAATAAAATCTTTTTTTAAAAAAAAATAAGGAATACCTTGGCCTTTGGAAGCCTAGATGAATTAGAATTATAGAGAGAGTTACCCTTAAGAAATGGGAGAGAGGAGACTCAGGACCATTATTCTGTAATAGAATCCCCCTCACCCCCCGACCCCCGCTCCAACAATATAGATGAGGCATCTGCCAAGCTCCATGTCTGTGACTAGAGCTGACACAGGGTAAAATGGACCAGAATCTCATTCCCAATATTTTAATAATTTCAGTTGTACCTTTAATTTCTTTCCTCAGTTCCTGGTATATAATGGACATGCACACTTTAGTTAACTAGAGTTGAAATTTCCAAATAAAAGCAGATTTCACAATTGCTTTATTTCTTAGTAACTCTGAGATATGTTATAATAAAGATCATAGACTCTTTATTTGTTCCATTCTCATGGAAGTACATCATCCTTGGCAGAGTCTCATAATTTAAGTTTATTCATGTTCACTGAGATGTGGGGGATATATGTACTCATAGCTAAGTCATTGTAGAGAGACAAGTGTGATAGTCTTCCTTTAAGACAGGCTTGCAACAATAGGGAGGCACGAGAGGTTTAAAATAGATTTAATTATTCATATCCTGAGTGACTCCTTTCTCTTTTTTTTTTTTTAAGATTTTATTGGGGAATTGGGGAAGGGGAACAGACAAGTTGCTGTCCTTTTGTTCTTCAGTCTAGTTGTGGAGGACGTCGCTTCACTGGCCCATGTTGGTAGTATCATTGCGCTCTTCCTGGGTGAGGCAGTCGCCCGCCGGCCATTGGACGGCAGCTCACGGTAGTTTAACGAAAGCGCAAGCCAGCTGCCAGCCAGCTCCACTGCAGCCTACGCCGTCACCAGCGACTCATGGCAGCATAGCTCCAGGTTGAGCTGTTGTTCACCATCTTAGCTGTAGAGGGCGCAGCGTCACTGGCCAGCATGTGGGATCCGAACTGGGGCCCTGCTGCTGAGAACTTGTGCTCCTAAGCCAACTCTTAACTAACGCGCCACTCGGCCAGCCCATGACTCCTTTCTCTTAATTCATCCATTTAACAAGTATTTATTGAACACCTGCTAGGCTTTTGAGAATGTCAAAGATCTATTAACTCGTAGAGCTTTCACTCTCTGGGGAGTTCAATAATACAATAGTAAGCAAGTAAGTTATATAATATGTTCAGTGAGAAGTTTTATGGAAAAAATTAAAACTAAAACAAGGTTATGGGGAGCAGGAGAACTGGAGGTAGGAGACAGAGTGCAGTTTTTTTTTCTTTAATAACTAAAGATTAAAAAAAAAGTTTATTGGGGAACTGCCATGGTCATCGGTTACACATTGCTTTCATGCTGCAGTGGCATAGTTGATTCTTTTAGGGAGGGTGCAGCTCACAGTGGCCCAAGCGGGGACCGAACCGGTAACCTTGGCGTTATCAGCACCACTCTCTAACCAACTGAGCTAACTGGTCACCCCCAGAGTGCAGTTTTAAATAGGGTAGTCAGCTTAATTGAGAAGGCCCCCAAAAGGGAAAAGGCTTGTTTGTGGTCACTTGGTGAGTCACTGAATGATAGAGCAGGATTTCATCCCAGTCCTTACTCTAATGCCCATGCTCTTTATTCGAAGGGAAAGATGACTTAAGAGTGATAGGAGATCTCAAGGAGGAAATGAACTGCTCTGGTCTCCCCTCATCCGATGAGGCAATGGGTAGACCAGGAGTAGGCAGATAAAGAAATCTAGGTACCTGGCTGGAAGGTTTGGGCTGAGTACAGCTTTTACAGCAACATGTTCCAAAGCTGGAAGGACACATAACTAAGGGCAGATACAAAAGAATAGTGAATCTATAGTGGTAGTGTCTTAGAAGAGAAATATTTATATACAGCTTTCAGAGCTATTAACTGTCCCCCAAAGCATACTTTTGGAAACTGGGTTACTTAACAATGCACACAAGCACAGGGCACTTCTTGCAGGATTTATTTTGGATTTAGGTTTAAAGGTTGAAACACAAATAGAGTTTTGTTGACCTGGTCATATAAAAGCTGTCATTCAGTAAAACTTTTCCAGTGTTTGGTTTGAAAATTTCAGAAAATGTTGTAAATAATTACTCTTTCATGCACTTACTACCCAAAAGACCCTTGCATTTCAGAGGAGAGGATGTTGTTGAAAGGAAAGAGATTATCTCTGCCTAGGAATTTCTTTCACCAACAAAGGGCCCTTTATAGAAATTTTTGTTTGTGAGCCTCAGAATTAAGCATGTTGTGGCCACAATCTGGGTAAACCTAGTCAAGTGAATGAATTCTAGACAGAGAAAAAAAATGCAAAACTCATGGAATGGGTGGTCCTGAAGAAGATCATTTCTATAAAACTGATAATCCTTCTGACTTTGAATAAAAGAAAAATGAGTGTTAGATATATCTTCCTCATTTCATTGCTGAGCCATCTAAGGCCCAAATGGGTTAAGCGATTTGTCCAAGGTAACACAGGTGACACTTGAAGAGTTAACTCCGTGGCCAGGGTTTATTCTAGTTCAACAGAGTCTCATCATATGTACATTTAATTTATATAGATTTCAACTATACACATATGGCAAAAAGGAGACAAAAGTGTAAACTTTTATTTTCTTATAATTTATTATATAGTATATTATTACATATATAAAATATCACACATCCATATTGCTGTACAGGGTTATATATACAAAATCATGCTTTAAGGGTAATTTAAGAGTAAACTGTGCTTTAAGAGTAATTTAAGAAGTTTTCCAGGGGTAATTTTGGCTATAAATGACTTGCATCTCATGTAGGAATTTACAACTTAACCCCCTCCTTCTAAAAAACACTCCTCGTCTTCCATGTTTCCTCCTCCATTATACTAAAGGTCAAATCATATTCCCCAAACATGAATTTATGGTGCAAAAGCCAGATAGGATTCAGTTAAAATGTGTTATTTTTATCATAAACATCAACAAAGTAAATGGGCTCCATTGTATTTGTTTATAGGGTAGGGTTGTACCAATGTTGGAATTCAGTGGGGGGAAAAGGAGAATTTTCTTTGGGTAATTTTAATTCTCACTTCAATCAATCATCAAAAGCTCTGCAAGTGTCTGGACTGTGCCTGGCGCAGGGTTGCTCCAGTTCTGACCAGGTGCCTGTCATTCCAGAGCAGTGCTCCTACCAGTTCTGTTCTTGTCTCCACCTTACCATTCTTTCCCTCACTGATGTCTAGCTCCTCTTCAAAGCCAAACCTATAGATGGCTATACAGGGCTGATTCTTCACGATTGCTATGTATTGCTACATTAGTTATCGTTATTGTGACATTGGTTATTGGGGATGAGCAGAAAGGGATTGTGGTGGCTATGGGCATTAAAATTATTCTGGAAAAGGTTCACAGAGGAGAAAAATATGAAACAGTTTTGCAGGAGGAATGAGAAATAGTAAGACTTTGGGATAATGTGGGTTCATGTTTCTGGAAAAGAAGTTGGACTCTAGAAAGATAAACTCTCACTTATAAGTAGCAGCCTAATCTCGTTTGTTGTTTCAAGGTTATTGATATTCTGTGGAGTGACCCCAGAGGAAAAAAAGGCTGTTATCCAAACACAAGTCGAGGAGGGGGCTGCTATTTTGGACCAGATATTACTTCCAAGTTCCTTAATAAATACCGGTTGAAGATGCTCATTAGGTCTCATGAATGCAAGCCCGAAGGGTATGAAGTCTGCCATGATGGGAAGGTAAGCTAATATTGTTGGTGACAGCGTCACAGGCATCCTTCCCCCAAGTATAGTCTTTCTTCACAGGATGCGTCTTACCTCAAGGCCCGTGGGAAGATGAGTTCCCTCCTACCAAAAGACAAGGCTGTGCTTTGGTAGACAGAAGCAGGCAGCTAGGGTTCACATAGGTTGTTTGAAGGGGCCTCTCTGTCCCTCACCCTAAGAGATACTTGGCTTCTTTTCCTGATCTTCCCTAATCCCAGAGGTAGAAACTGTGACATGTGACACTAAGCACACACACAGAAAGGCTTTGTTCTTTGCTAATCGCAAGGCAGCTCTCCAGTAAGGTGGAGAACGGAGCCCTTTAAAAGGCAGCAGTGAATCTAGTTCACTGTCTCACCTTTTCCACTTTCCCTGTGCAGGGCAGAGCCACGAAACACACTTCCCTTCCACTCACTGAGTAGGTGATCTCTCTAGCAAGTCACTCGCTGTGGTCACTTGAGCTGCAGCCACTAAAGTGAAGTGTGTTATGCTCCTGCCGTGTAATGTGTCACAAGGCTAGAAGAGGTGAGGACTGAGGAACTGGTTTCTTGTCCCAAGTTATCCTAGGATGTCCCCTTTTCTAATACTAAACAGCAGTAAACAAAAAAGAATATCAAATTACGTGGCATTTCCTTCTATTTAAACACTTTTACTTTTGTTAACTCCATTAGTTTATTTGAGGCTCATACTAACAATTCTGAGATGGTTAAAGCAAGCGTTATTTAGGGTTTCTTTGTAATAAGAAAATGGAGAGAAAATAGCAGTGGTTTATCAGAAGTGACATGCTTATTAGGGCAGGACTAGGCCTAAGCTAGGTTTCCTGTCACTGCAAATGTTACCCTCTCATCCTCCACCGCTGTTCCAAGGTGGGTTCCTTCCCCACAGAGTGGTCGTGGTCCCTTATTCTAGCCACCATTTCTCTGCCCTGATAGCACTGGTTTCGTGGGGGGCCCTGAGCCCTCTAAATCATTTAGCTCTAAGCAAAAGAAAAATACTGTGATACTAGACAAGCTTTATTTTGAAAGCTCAAATATCACAAGGAAAGAAAATAATTATCCCCTTGGAAAATTAGAATTTGCAAAACCGAGCATTAAGGGGGATTTTAAGATTTGGAGCTGAAATTGTACACAGGATTGCAAGGCCATGTACTGAGGGGAGGAGGGCTAGAAGTCAGTACTTCTGGGTACACTGGTGTAAAAGCCTTGTTTCTCTCCAATGGAATCACAGGAAATCTTGTCAGACTTGGATAATTTGTATGGATTTTGAACTTTGTTTGATTTTTGGTTTTTAAAGAATTGAGCTATTTCTGACTTTATTGAAGGACATTTTGAGAACTAACTCTTTGTGAACCTGACCTTCTTTTTCTTTAATCAGGTTATCACTGTATTTTCTGCTTCCAATTATTATGAAGAAGGCAGCAATCGTGGAGCTTATATCAGGGTGGGTTATGGTATGTCCCTTCGATTTTTCCAGTACCAAGTAACTGAGGCAACGTGCTCGAGGCCTCTTTACCAAAGGTGTGTATACTCCAAGGGGAATTCTGAGCGCTGGGACTAGGGACCAAGTAGAACCAATCTATAGTGACTAAGATCAACAACTACCTACTGGTTTCTCATTGGTATAAACAAAATGGAGATAACTCCAAGACACCAAGTAGCGAATGCACTTATATTGGACACCAGGAGGAGCAATTTTTAACTCATCTCTTTAGATGGATAAAGCGGTCAGCACCTACAAATAGTCCCTAATTGAATATAAAGAAAAGAAGGTCCCCACACCAACCCAGCCTTCTCTGCCCCCCAAACAGCCCAGTCGGGTCTTGCCTCTTCCTCTCTTCTCGACCCAGAAGTGTGTATGACAAGAGTTGAGTGTGCTTCTCTGTGTGATGACATTTATGGCTTGCTTCCCTTTTCTCCCTTTGACATTATCTTTTTAAGATTTTTTCAATATAAAATGAATATGTTTACTGTTAACAAGTAAGACCAAAAAAAAAAGCTGTATAAAGAAAATGTTAATGATCTTCTCTCTCCCTGCTTCTCAATAATCCTTTTTCTCATAGGCAACTGAAATTAATAGCCTGGTGTGGACCCTTCCACCCTCTTGTCCTTGCTCCTACAAAAATAGACAAGCAGATATTCAATCACTGAATAAAAATTTTTTTGAGCACCTGCTATGTATCTGACACTATTCTAGGCACAGGTGAATAGCAATAACCAAAATAGGCAAAAGTCCTTTTCCTCATCAAATACATATCCCAGTGGGAGAAGAAAGTCAGTAAAACACCATACGTATATTTTTTTACAAAGATAGAATCACACCACATACTCTATTCTGCAGCTGATTTTTTTTCCTAAAGATTCTATCATGAACATCACTCCAAGTTAGTACGTATAGACCTAACTCATTCTTTTTAGTAGGTCCACAATATTCTGTAGTATACATATGCCATAACAGTTATGGAGTGAGTAAATTTTATTCAACTGATGGCCATCCAGATTGGTTTCAGGGATTTGCACTTAAAAACAATACTATTGAGTTGTCGGAAAAGTCATGACGTATTTTTTCTGTTTTTTGTTGCAAAAATGCGTCATGGCTTTTCCAACAACCCAATATAACAAACATTTCTCTATACATACATACATACATACATACATACATACATACATACATATATACGTTTTAGTGCTGCTTTTATATAAGATTTCAAAATGTGAGATTTTTGGATTTATATGTTTAAAATTTTGCTAGATACCCCAAGAGAGTTGTAACAATTAACAACCTGAAAAACAACATACCAGTTCTCCATATCCTCATTAGTCTCAGGTATAATAACCCTATTCTTAATTTTTGCCAAGCTGAAGGATAAAAATGGTAAACATTATGGTTTTAATTAGAATTTTTTAGACAGCTGAGTTTACCCATCTTATGTTTTTAGAAATTGCGTTTTCATCTTTTAGTATTTCCTATAAATATTATTCCCCCGCTTTATATTATTGTGTTGTAAGAGTTCTTTATATATCCTACATACATGTAACCTATTAGATATGTGATTTGTAAATAGTCTTTCCCATTCTGAGGATGTTTTTCCTTTTGTTGATTGTACAAAGTTTTTTTTTTAACTTTTTAAATTTTTATTTTATTATCATTTTTTTTAATTGGGGAATTGAGGGGATGGGAGCAGCGCTGGGGAATTGGGGGAAGGGGAACAGACAAGTTGCTGTCGTTTTGTTCTTCAGTCTAGCTGTGGAGGACATTGTTTCACTGGCCCAAGTTGGCACCATCATTGCGCTCTTCCAGGGCGAAGCACATCAGTCGCTGACTTTCTGGACTGCTGCTCACTGCGGCTGCTGGCCGCTCACGCTGGCTGCTGGCTACATACGGTAGCCCATGGTAACCCACAGCAGCAGGGGCTGCAGCCTACGCCGTCGCCGGCGACTTCCGGCAGCCCAGCTCCAGGTTGAGCTGTTGTTCAGCATCTTAGCTGTAGAGGGCAGTGTCACTGGCCCTCATATGTGGGATCCGAACCGGGGCCCTCTGGCATCCCAAGCCAACTCTTAACCATCGCGCCACTCGGCTGGCCCGATTGTACAAAGATTTTTAATTTTGATGAAATCCAGTATATCTATTTTTTTCTTTTCTTTTCTTTTTTAAAAGATTTTATTGGGGACTTGGGGGAGGGGAACAGCATTGGGGAATTGGGGAAGGGGAACAGACAAGTTGCTGTCCTTTTGTTCTTCAGTCTAGTTGTGGAGGACGTTGGTTCACTGGCCCATGTTGGTATTATCATTGCGCTCTTCCCAGGTGAGGCAGATGGGTCACCGGCCTCTGGACGGCTGGCTCTTGGCAGCTCCCACCAGCTGCTGGCAGCTCACGCTGCCTGCCGGGCCACACACAGTAGCTTACGGCAGCCCACTGCAGCAGGGGCTGCAGCCTACACTGTCGCTGGCGACTCACGGCAGCCCAGCTCCAGGTCGAGCTGTTGTTCACCATCTTAGCTGTAGAGGGTACAGCATCACTGGCCCTCATGTGGGATCCGAACCGGGGCCCTGCTGCTCAGAACTGGCGTCCCAAGCCAGCTCTTAACCAACGTGTCATTCGGCTGGCCCTCTGTTTTTTTTCTTTTTTGTTGTTTGTGCTTTTGGTGTTGTATCTAAGAAGCCATTGCCTAACCCATAGTCACAAGAATTTATTCCTGTTTTCTTCTAAGAATTTCATTGATTAAGCTTTTACAATTGGGTGTTGGGTCCATTTTGAGTTAATTTTTGTGTGTGGTGTAAGATAGGGGTCCAACTTCATTCTTTACGCGTGGACATTCAGTTGTCCTAGCACCATCAGTTGGAAAGACTATCCTTCCCCCATTTAAGTGTCTTGGCACACTTGTCAAAAATCAATTGACCATAAAGGTACAGGTTTGTTTTTGGACTTTAAATTATATAATATTGATCTATATGTCTATCCTAATGCGAGTAACACACTGTCCTGATTACTATAGCTTTTTACTAAGTTTTGAAACTGGGAAATGTGAGTTGAACTTGGTTCTTCTTTTTAAAGATAGTTTTGGTTATTCTGGGATCCTGGCATTTCCATATGAATTTTATTTTATTTTATTTCTTTTTAAAGATTTTATATTGGGGAGTTGGGGTAGGGGAACAGCGTTGGGGATTTGGGGAAGGGGAACAGACAAGTTGCTGTCCTTTGTTCTTCAGTCTAGTTGTGGAGGACGTCGCTTCACTGGCCCATGTTGGTATTGTGATCATTGCGCTCTTTCCAGGTGAGGTAGTCGCTCGCCGGCCATTGGAAGGCCACTCATGGCGGCCCACGGCAACTGCCGGCCACTCATAGTAGCTCACGGCAGCCCACTGAAGCCTCACTGCAGCCTACACTGTTGCCAGTGACTCACGGCAGCCCAGCTCCAGGTCAAGCTGTTGTTCACCATCTTAGCTGCAGAGGGCGCAGCGTCACTGGCCCTCATGTGGGATCTGAACTGGGGGCCTGCTGCTCAGAGCTGGAGTCCCAAGCCAGCTCTTAACCAACGCACCACTTGGCTGGCCCTCCATATGAATTTTAGAATCAGTTTGTCAATTTCTATAAAAATGCCAGCTGGGATTTTGATAGGGATTATTTTGAATATGTAGATCAATTTGGTAGTTCTTGCCATATTAACAATATTAAGTCTTCCAATCCATATTGTTCTATTTATTTAGATCTTCTTTTGTTTCTTTGAACCATATTTTGTGCTTTTTCAGTGTACAAGTCTTGGACTTCTTTTGTTTCTACATATTTTATTCTTTGTGGTACTATATAGTAAGTGGAATTATTTTCTTATTTTCTTTTATCATCTCTAGTATATAGAAATACAATTTATTTTTGTGTATTGTGCAATCTTGATGAACTTCTTTGCTAGTTCTAATAGTTTTTAGTGCATTCTTTGGGATTTTCTATATACAAGGTTATATTATCTGTGAATAGAAATTGTTTTACTTCTTCCTTTTCAATCTTGATGCCTTTACTTCTTTTTCTCATTTAATTGCCCTGGCTAAAATCTCCAGACCAATGTTGAATAGAAGTGGTGAGCGCAGATATCCTTGTTTTGTTCCTGACCTTAAGAGGGACACATTCAGTCTTTCACCATTGAGTATATTAGCTATGTGTTTTTTTGTAGATGCCCCTTATCAGGTTGAAAAAGTTCCCTTCTATGCCTAGTTTGTTGAGTGTTTTTATCATGAAAGAGTGTTGGGTTTTGTCAACATTTTTTCCTGCATCTATTGAGATGATAATGTGGTTTTTTGTCCTTTATTCTATTAATATGGTCTATTACATTAATTTTAGATGTTAAACAAACCTTGCATTCCTGGGATAAATTCCACTTGTTCATGGTATGTAATCCTTTTTATATGTTGCTGAATTCATTTTGCTAGTATTATGTTGAGGATTTTCCATCTGTATTCATAAGAGATATTGGTCTGTAGTTTTTTGTGATCTTTGTCTGGTTTTGGTATCAGGGTAATAATGTGTATATCATATAATGTGAGTAGTAGTCCCACCTTTTCTATTTTTTGGAAAAGTTTGTGATTGGTATACTTTAAAAAAACAACGCTTGATAGAATTCACCAGTTGAAGCCATCTGGCCCTGACCTTTTTTTATTTTATTTTTTGCAAGAAGTTGTTTGGTTACTTAGTCAATCTTTTTATTTGTTCCAGGTATGTTCAGTTTGTTTTTTAAAAAAATTTCTTCTTAGTCAATTTTGGTAGTTTGTCTTTATAAGAATTTATCCATTTCACCTAGATTATGTAATTTGTTAGTGTACAATTGTTCATAGTATTTCCTTATAATCCTTTTTATTTCTATAAGGTCAGTTGTGATGACCCCTCTTTCAGCCCTGATTTTAGAAATTTGAGTCTTCTTTCTTTTTTTTTCTTGGCCAGTCTAGCTAAAGGTTTGTCAATTTTATTGATCTTTTCAAAGAACCAATTTTTGGTTTTGTTGATTTTTTTCTATTGTTTTCCTATTCTCTATTTCATTTATTTCTCCTGTGTTCTTTATTTCCATCCTTCTGCTTGCTTTAGGTTTTAGTTTACTCTTTTTTCCCCTAGTTTTTGAAGGTAGAGATTATGTTATTGCTTTGAGATCTTTTTTAATATAGGCATTTTATAGCTATAAATTTTCCTCTGAGCACTGCTTTAGTTGCATCTTATATGTTTTGCCATGTTGTATTTTAATTTTTATTTATCTTGAAGTATTTTATAGTTTCTCTTGTGATTCCTTCTTTGAACCATTGACAATTTAGGATTGTGTTGTTTAATTTCCTCATATTTGTGATTTTCTCAAATTTCTTTGTTATTAATCTCTAATTTCCTTTGTAGTCCAAAAAGATATTTTGTATGATTTTAATCATTTTAAATCTATTGAGGCTTATGTTATGGCCTAATATAGGGCCTATTGTGGAGAATGTTCCATATGTACTTTAGAAAAATATATATTCTATTGTTGGGTGGAGTGTTTTATACATATCTGTTATATCTAGTTGGTTTATAATGCTGTTCCAGTGTTTTATATCCTTTTTTATTTTCTGCCTAGTTGTTCTATCCATTATTGAAAATAATCTATCAATATCCTCCATTATTATTGTTGAATTGTCTGTTTCTCTTCAATTGTGTCAGTTTTTGCTTCACGTAGTTTTAGGCTCTGTTGTTATGTTCATATATGTTTATAATTGTTTTATCTTCTTGACTGATTGAGCCATCCTGCCACCTGTTGGCAGCTAGTGGCAGCTCAGCTCGGGCCGGGAATTGAACCACTGTTGCTCAGAGCTCGCACATATCCCTTATCTCTAGTAACAGCTTTTGTTTTAAAGTCTGTTTTGTCTGTTTTATGGCCACTCTAACTTTCTATAGTTGCTGTTTGCATGGTGTACCATTGTCCTTTTCCTTTCAAACTCTTTGTGCCTTTGAAACTAAAGCCTGTCACCTGTAGACAACATATAGTTGGATCTTGTTTTTTTCATCCAGTCTCACAATTTCTGCTTTTTGATTTATTTAATCCATTCACATATGATGTTATTGATATGGTTGGATTTATATCTGCTATTTTGCTTTTTGGGGTGTATATGACTCATGACTACTTTGTTTCTCTGTTCCTCCTTTTATTTTTAATTTATTTTTGTAAATGGTCTGAGGTAGTTTAGCATCCAGTCCATTAATTAATTATGTTAGCACCATTTTTAAAAATTGTCATTTTCTACTGAATTGTAATAGCTCCTGTGTCGTACATATCATTGTCATACATAGTTTGCTGTATTTATGAAATCTCTATCATGTTCTACTCATGTATCTGTCTTCTCGTGTGTCAATACCTGCTGTTTTGTTTCAGTAACTTTATGGTAAATTTCAATATCTGCTATAGCAAGTCCCCCTTTATTTTCCTTGCTTTTCCAAACTGTCTTTGATATTCTCAGACATTAATTGTTCATGTGAATCTTTCAAATTAAAAAGAAAACACCAATGGTAATCCTTTGAAAATTTCACAAAACAAGCATACACATATGTGTGTGTGTGTATATATGTATATACACACACACACATACACACACACACACACACATTCACCATCTGGTAACATGGTATGTGAAGTTAGGCAATTCATTTAAAGTAGAAACTGGTTAGTGGTAACATAGCACATTAAAATGAAACAAAACAAGCCGATTTATATAACTATCCCCTAACAATTCTTTTCTTAACATAGGGTGAATACTATTGAAAGTAGTGCCATCAGGATATTAAAAGAAAGAATGATTTCACGAAAAACTGACCTCATTAATGCTTTCCAACTTCAAGACCGCAATAAATCAGGTAATAAAATTATATAATGCTTACCATTTCTTAATATACCAGGTTACATACAGATCAGTTTTCATTTTCTTTGCTTTCTTAAGATTTCAGTTCTCTATTTTTTTTTTTAGCTGAGCCATCCTGCCACCTGTTGGCAGCTCAGCAGCAGCTCAGCTCGGGCTGGGACTCGAGCCGGCCACCCTGTTGCTCAGAGCTCGCACTCTTGAGCAAGTGCTTAACCAACTGAGCCACTCGGCAGGCCCCTCATTTCTCTATTTTTAATAGCAAAGAATGATAGAGATAAAAATAAAATATAATCCATTATATGCTTGGGAAAAGGCGTATTCCTCCTTTTCGTAAGCTTCTTTCAATTAAAAAAAAACAACAACAACCCTGAATTTGACTTCTATTCTGGTAGTATGTCAGACTAGAGACTTTGATAGGCCTGCCTGTTAAAGAAACAACTAGATCCTAGAGGATACGGAATTGTACTGCATTTACCAGGCTCACAGTAAGTAAGATAAATCTCTAGACTGCATCTCCTCACCCCATGAAACTTATTTTGGACTTCTAAACTCCAGAAATGTAAGAGAATAAATTTATGTTATTTTAAGCCACTAAGTCTGTGGTCATTTGTTACAATAGCCATTGGAAACTAATACAGATGCCCTCTCTCAAGACTCTGTTCAGTATTGTACTACGGATGCTAGCCAGTGCAATAAGCCAGGTTAAATAAAGCCATAAGAATTAGAAATGAAGAAATAAAATGTTATTATATGTAGACAACATGATTGAGTATATAGAAAAGCCAAATAAATCCATAGAAAAACTCTTAGAATTGATAAGTGAATTTAGGAAGTTGTAGAGCACAAGGTCAATACACAGAAATTGATTGCATTTCCATTTGCTAGTGTATCAGTCAGAGTCTATTCTCGAGATAGAAACCACATCAGTAATTTGAACAGGGAAGCTTAATATAAAGAATTGCTAACTAGTAAAAAGTGATTAATTACTAATAGGGATACATGAGAGCTCTAAAGAATATAGGAATAGGAAGTGTAGGGAGCAGCTGCTATCTCTAAGGCTAAGAGAGAGTACCCAAGGAAGGAACAAACTTGGAAGAGTCCCCTACTCCCAAGCAAGGCTACGATTCAGACCTCATTGGAGACGTTGTGGATGGGGTGGAAGTTCATTGAGGTGTCTCAGGGCAGAGTTGGTCTGCACTAGTGGTGCAGGACTGGAGAAGATGGAGCTGCCCAATGTGGTGTCAGCAAAACTCTCTTTGGGCTAAGCACCAATGTATCTCCCACACATTACTGGCAAGGGAGGCACCCATTGTGGTGTCGGTGAAATTTACTAGACAGTGAGTACCATTGCATTTCCCACACACCTCTGGCAATCATGTTATTGCTGTAGAAACAAGAAGCAAAGCACACCAGAACCATTTTTTCTGCTACGTCTTAGAACATTCTTCCTGCACCCTCTGCTTACAAATCCTAACATGATACCAGCTGCCAAAAAAGAAATATTTACAGAGTTCAGCTCCAATATCACAACACACAGCAAAGAAGGCTAGAATTGGAGCTGAGTGGGAATAAATTAATAACTAGTATAACCAGCAACTTTTAGATAATGAAAATCTTAAAAGATACCATTCATAATATTGGGTTGTCGGAAAAGTCAGGACATATTTTTTCTGGTTTTTGTTGCAAAAATGCATCATGACTTTTCCGACAACCCAATAGAAATCAAGTACCAAGGAAGAAACCAAATGATTGATGTATGAGATTTCTAAAGTATTACTAAGAGAAGTTAAAAGGATTGCAATAAATGGGTAGGTACTACCATGTTCAAGAGCCAATGTTGTCAAGATATAAATTGAACCTGAATTGAGCTATAGGTTCAATGCACCAAAGGGTCATGTACAGAATGTTCTTCGGAGCACTGTTTATGATAGTGCCAAACTGGAAATAACCCAATGTCTCCCAACAGTAGAATGGATATATAAATTGTGAATATCCGTACCATGGAATACTATACATCAATGAAAGTGAAGTCACTACAATTAAATGGAACAACATGGCTGAATCTTAAGAAAGTGTTGAGCAAAGAAGCCAGACTTCCCCTCCAAATATATACTTTATGATTCTGTTTTATATATAGATCAAAACAGCAAAAAAGTAAACTGTAGTGTTAGAAATCAATATAGTGGCTCTCCTTAGGAAAGTAGGAGGTGATAGTAATTGTCAGGGGCCACAGGAGCCTTTTGGATATTGGCAGTGTTCTATTTCTTGTCACTGGTGGTGGTTACATAAGAATTACCTTTGTGAACTGCTCTGTGTGTGTTAAACTTCAATTAAAGAAAAAAGAAGTACGTCCTTAGCAGGTAAGCGTATGGGAAGTGGCCTTGTGGAAGTGTAAATAGATAGTTTTTCTTGGAAGCAGTTTGGCCATGTATATCAAAACCCTTAAATATATGCATATCCTTTTATCCAGCAATTTCACTTCTAGTAATGAGCCTAGGGAAATAATGAAATAGTTTCATTACCATTAAAATGATGATGTAGATATATGTTTATTAACATAGATGGATGTCCATGATTTATTGTAAGTAAAAAATCAGGTTACAATAAATATGCTTGTTGTGTGTGTGTTGCCATATATTGGGTTGTCGGAAAAGTCATGACATATTTTTTCTATGTTTTTCGTTGCAAAAATGCATCATGACTTTTCCGACAACTCAATATAGCCCATGTATATAAAACATATACTAGAGTACAATGTATATTTGGCTTTAAGAAAGATAAAAATGTATACATTTATATATATACATGTTTATAGAGACAGAAACAACACTAGAAGTAAGAACATTGTTTTCTGTTTATTCAAAATCATTTCAAATGAGCATATCTTTAATAATCAGGAAAAAATAAAGATATTTATATTTTGAAAAACTACATATAATATTAGGGGATGAAAGGATGTTAACTGGGAGAATGAGAGGTGAATAATATGCCACAATCTTAAAAGTCAAAATAATCTTTTACCCTTTATATCATTTTTTCCTTTATATCCTTTTGCAGTTTCAACTCTTCTATTATAAACATACCTTACTTTGTTAAACAGAAAAAGGAAAAAGATCGAACACCCAAAGTCTGATTGCTTACACATAATATTTTAGTAAGGGAAAGAGCTGTGGAACAACGAAGACTTTCTTTAGCCGTTTGGAGCCCCGGGGCCGAGTAGGAGAAATTGTAAAAGGGGCAGAAGGTGCCCAGGCCTCAAAACCCCAGGCTGCCCAGAAGCTCCCCAGGGGAGGTTACATTTCTTTATCAAATTATCAACCAATTAATAGACTTTTTTCTTTTCTTCTTTCTTCTTGTTCTCCTCCTCTTCCTCCTCCTCTTCCTCCTCCCTCTTCTTTTTTGTTAGGCAAACTTTCTATGAGCCAGTGGGCATTTTCCATGGAGAATGTTTTGGGGCTGAACTTACCTTGGAGATCCCTGAGTTCGCATCTGGTCACCACAGACGACGATGGAAATATTGACTACATGTCCTGCTTCTCTGATATCCACATTCAAAAACCTGTGAAAGAGGCAAGTAAAACACAGCTCCCGGTAAAATGTAGCTGGAGTGAAAACACCTTTTGGGCAAACTATTGAAGTAACTTAGTCTTTTGAAAAGTTGGGAATGGGATCATCTGATGGATGGGAGTGGCAGTCTTAGGAAAGGCCTAAGGGGATCTCCCAGGTACATTAGGGTCCGTTTAGGAAACACGTGTGTTCTAAGGATAGGTAAAAAGAAGACAAAGCTTCTGCAAGCAAATCCCTGTCAAATGTGTGATTCTCTTAAGTGCTGTTCAGCAGAAGGGCACATGTGACATCCGTTCTTTCATATAACACACCCTTTAAAATACTCAACATATTCCCTATTAAACTCAGTGTGTAGACTTACTGACATGACATCTTATACCTTAGAGACTTTTGAAGTTTAGAATCCCTTATTAAAATGGGCATACCCCAGGGGGACCCCCCCACCCCCCACCCCCAGTACTTATTAGTTAACAACTCATCAGTAGTTAGTTATAACATTGGGCTGAAAGTGAGCTGATGGGAGCTAGGACTGGGGTGACTTTTTGCAGGGGAGATGAGAAGTTAAAAGCAGAGAGAAGGGAAGTAAGAGTACAGGTGGGAGCCTCAAATATCCACAGGAAGGAGGTTTTGGGCTTCACTTAAGAGGCAATTGACCGTGGCAACCAAGCTCACAGGCCTTGGCTTCAGACAGCTGAGACTTCAATCCCACGTACCGGCTATGTGCACCTTGGGAAACTTACCTCTCTGTTCTTTAATCTGGAAAATGGACATCATAACAGTTCTGGTCCTTGGGGCTGTGTGAGGACTGAATGAAACAACTCATAGAAAAGGTCTCAGAGCAGAGCCCGGCACACAAGTTGTTCTCAGTAAATCTTGGCTATTGTTATTTACTGCTGCTTGGTTCTCTTTGGCCATGTCCCCTGAGGAGCACGGACTAGAAACACATCAGAGCACAAGTGCATGATGGTCTTCTGTCTGATTCAAGAGGGACGGGCCTCCAAGGAAGGCCTGCATTCTCAAATGTCTATGTAAATCACATACTTTAAATTAGTGATGCTGTTTTGTGCTTGTTACATTTACTATAATAGGTCTGTGTTCTTAATTCTGTATGTTTTAACACTTAAAAAATCTTTATTTTAGGTTCAGTCAGCTCTAATTGAAACTCTATACAGATACCGATCTGACTTGCAAATCATCTTTAATGTCATTGACTCTGATCACTCAGGTAAATTAACTTTGATTAGTTCACTAGCAGTAAAAAGCAAGGGCTAGTTTATTTCTCTGAAACCAAAACTCTGTTTTCATCTATTGCATTCTTTATCCAAACTTGATTTACCTTGGGAGGTGGGGGGTATTCATCTTTAATATTTTTGTTATTTTTGTTTGGCTAAAAACTATATTCAAGACCATATGGTACTATGTAAGCCTATGTATCCATTAGTCAGACAAGAATAGCTCCTTTTATAAATCACAGCACAGATGAAAAGATAAATTCATTGTCCATTGAAACATCATTGTTACTCCTGGCAATAAAAATCATTCCTAGAGTTCTGATTCTATTTATGGGACTGAGGGCTGTGAAAACTCATTTTCTGCTTAGTTTTGATGCACAATTACTTATTTTCAAACTTTAAAAAGATCATCAGATAATGTCCAACTGCAGAGATCATTGAACACCAAAAAATTAATAAAACACGGAAGGAAATTGTTGCCTATAAAAAATGGCTGAGCCATTGTTTGCAATGTTCTTACTGAGCCCCAGAGTATCTCCTTCCTCTGCTTTGCTGTTGCTGTCCTCTCTGCCCTTCTTCCGTGTCCCTCCTCCTTAAATTTTAGATCTCGTAACTTCTATACCACATATAGTCCCACAGTCCACAACCCCCACCCCTCGCCCTAATTCCTTCACTGTTTGCTCATTTCAGCTTTTAAATAACCTCAGGATCACTTGGTAGTTTAAAGTAACATATTGTTTCTTATATTTGCAATCTTTTCCATTTTCTTCAGTGTCTTGATGGTCAGGCATATTAATGAGCTTCTAAATTGGGACTATTCAATCTGTATGGGTTGCCTACCCCTCCCTTAGGTGGGTCATAAAATGAAGACTCACAGCCTTCTCCTGTACTCTTTTAGGTCTGATCTCCATGGAAGAATTTCATTCCATGTGGAATCTTTTCAATAGTCACTACCATGTTCATTTTGATGATTACCAAGTTGATGAACTCGCTGAAAGAATGGACTTAAACAAAGATGGAAGCATCGACTTTAATGAGTTTTTAAAAGCTTTCTATGTAGTGCATAAATTTGATAAGTTGAGCAAGTCAGACACCACACTTACTTAAAAATTAGGGCTTTTCCCTCCTCCTTGTAAACAATCACTAACACAGTCTTCCCAGGACCCTTAAAATTCATAGTAGTAGAGAAAAGTACACCCCAATTTGTGCCATAAGCAGATGTATAGTGTGGGTATTGGAAGTCCCTAGTAAGCTGTTACTGGTAAGATTAGGTTAAATGTCAGCTGATAGATTTGGTTCCAGTGGCGGGACGACATTTCTAGGTAGAAACTGGGTTAGAGCCTAATATTGGTCTCTTGGACACCACCTAACCAGGAGACCAGAGCAGTTTGGAAACATAAAAGAACCCACAGAACACCAGAGGAAAGTACACCATCTGTGAGTGGCTGAAAGATAGGAGGAGGAATACCAAACTACTAATGGAATAAAATATTATCATCTTTCAAATGTAATCTTCTTTGGTGATGTTATAAACCAGTGATTCTCAATTGTAAGGGTACCAGTCTCCAGAGATGGGGGCCATATCAGACTCTTGGGGGGAAGCTGCGGGAGTGTGTTATTTGAAAAAGCATATTTTCTTGTCTGTTGGAGATACAAAGAGAATAGTGAATACATTCAGATTGAGCCCTACAATTAATGTGGTTTGACACCTTCATTGATAAGATGGGGCCTTGGTTATGCATACATTGTACAATTTATTCTATTTCGATTGCATATCAAACATAATAGATTTCTGTTTAAAGGCAAATATATTTTAATTTTTCTCTAAGTTTGAGAATTTCAAGATCTACCAATATGCCAGGGTAGATGTCCTGTAACCCTGCCTGCTATACGCACCGGAAATAATGACTAAAATATAACAAATATTTTTTTAAATGTATAGCTGAGCTTGCAGGAAAGTACAAGAAACCCTTATGGGGCAGGAGAAAAAGAGCATAATTAAAATCATAGCAATATTAACATTGGACAGCATAGACTTGAAGGAGAAGAACATCATTAGGGATAAAATAGTCATTACTGAATGCTAAAAGGAATTCACCAGGAAGATATAATAATTATAAACATATATGCATCTAATAATGAAGCTTTAAATTTATAATGCAGCCTTGACACAACTTCTAGGAGAAATTGATAGAGGGAGATTTTGAATATACTTCTGTCAGTAAATAAAAAATTAGTGTATAGAAGATTGGACAACCCAGTTAATCCATCTGATGATGTGTGTATCTATATGTGTATACTCTACACCACATTCTTTTCAAACACACATGGAACATTTATAAATAAAAATTGATCATGTATTAGACCACAAAGATATCTCAAATACCAAGCAATCAATAACAAAGATACTACAGGGCCGGCTGAGTGGCACATTGGTTAAGAGCTGGCTTGGGACGCCAGAGGGCCCCAGTTCGGATCCCACATGTGAGGGCCAGTGACACTGCCCTCCACAGCTAAGATGCTGAACAACAGCTCAACCTGGAGCTGGGCTGTCGTGAGTCGCCG
>NW_017731363.1:3995104-4004505 GCF_001890085.2 Hipposideros armiger
ACCATAAGCATGGCCCTCATCATCTCTTCTCCCTCACTTAGGGAAGCCCTGTGGACCTACTCTGTGTGTGTGTGCGTGTGTGTGTGTGTGTGTGTATATGTATATATATATATATATATATTTTTTTTAGCTGAGCCATCCTGCCACCTGTTGGCAGCTCAGCAGCAGCTCAGCTCGGGCCAGGAATCGAACCGGCGACCCTGTTGCTCAGAGCTCAAGCTCTTGAGTGAGCTCTTAACCAACTGGGCCACTCGGCTGGCCCCTTGGCCTTCCATATTTTTATCTGTCCCATACAAACCTATATAGACTATGTATGTCCTCATATATGCATATATTTACAAACACAGTAATACATAAACATCATGGTTTTATTGTTGTATGCTGTATAAAAATGGGATTAAATGATGCATAATTTTCTGCATTCTGCTTTTCTCAACCAACAATACCTAGTTGAAATCCCTGCAAGCTATAATGGCTCTAATTCTTTTTCTTTTTCTTTTTTAAATGCATAAATCATGAGTGCATTCACTGCTTGGTGAATTTCTACAGTGAATACAACTATGTAACCAGTACCCAGATCAAGAAACAGAACATTGCCAGTGTTCCAGAATCCCTGTCATGCCTCCTTCCATATACTCCTCCCCACTCAAGGGAAACCATCATCCTGACTTGTAACAGCATAGTTTTTTTTTAGCATGTTTTGTGGTTTATATAAATGGAATCATTCAGTACATACTTTTTATATAATATATGTATGACATTCACAAGTTGTATGTAGTTATAGTTTATTCATTCCAGTTACTATATGATAGCCTACTGTGTGAATATCCAGAATTTATCCATTCTACTAATAGGAATTGGGGTTATTATGGACAGTGCTATGAACATTTTTGTTCATTAATTTATTATTTTTAATGGCTATATAATAATTCAGCGCTATGGACAACCACTCTTTATTCAGCCATCCTACTTTTTATAGGTATTTACTTTGTTTCCAGCTCGTTACCACCAAGGCAAAGCAGTCAATATTGAACTTATGTTCCTATATAGGGGTAGTAATCCCTCCCTACTAATGGGATAGACTGCCAGAAGTTGAATTGCTGGTTAGTATAGTAATTGTCTTTTAAAATTAAGAGCTGTTGTTCTATTGTCTTCCAAAAAATCTTTGGCGAAGCCATTTCCATCTGCAATGTATGAAACTTCCCTCATCTCTACCAGCATTAGATGTTCTGTTTTGTGAATCTGACAGGTATAAAATGATATCTTATAAGCACTTTAGTTTATATGCCCTGTCTACTAGAGAATTTGGGCGCCTTTTCATGTGTCTGAACTTACTTTTCTGGGGATTGTATATTCATATTTTTGTTCATTTTTATTTTGTGCTGTTCATCTTTTTCTTATCGATTTGAAGATATTTTTGTATAGTATAAAAAGTAACACTCTGTTGTTTGTATTAGAAATTGTTGCAAATCTGTTGTCTATTGTCTTGGTTCATTGTTGCTTTTGCCATACAAAAGTTGTTATATTGGGTCATCGGGAAAGTCATGACCCATTTTTGCATTGAAAAACATAGAAAAATACGTCATGACTTTCCCGATGACCCAATATTTTAAATAGTAAATACACCCATATTTGCTTTTATAACTTCTGGACTCGCAGGTCTTTCCTGTCTCTCTAGATCAGCGGTTCTCAACCTGTGGGTCGCGACCGCTTTGGGGGTCGAACGACCCTTTCACAGGGGTCGCCTAAGATCATCAGAAAACAAAAAGATATTTGCATTACGATTCATAACAGTAGCAGAATTACAGTTATAGAGTGGCAATGAAAATAATTTTATGGTTGGGGGTCACCACAACATGAGGAACTGTATTAAGGGGTTGCGGCATTAGGAAGGTTGAGAACCGCTGCTCTAGATGATATATTTACTGTCTTGGATTTCCTTGCAAGATTTTTATTTTTTTCATTTAAGTCTTTACATCCAGAAGTTTATTTTTATATACTATAATATGTGGTTTATTTGTATATTCTTCCATATAGATACCCTCTTGTTCCAGCCTCATGTATTGCTTTTCCCATTGAATTGAATGACCACACTTATCATATACCAGTTTCTCAAATGTACCAGTGTTTAATTCTACATTTTCTAGATGTTTATATTATTTTTGTCTGTTTTTATACTAATATTATATTGAATTTATTTTTGTGGCTTTGTAGAATTCCCTGGTAAGGCAAGTCCCCTTCTACTGTTCTTTTCATAGTTTCCTTGGCTATTTTCAGATATTTATTTATCTATGTGAACTTTAAGATAATTTTATACAATTCCAAGAAAAGTGCTGTTAATATTCTAATTGAAATTGAATTGGATTTAGATATTACATTTTTGGAAACTTTGTATTTTTTTATGATATTAAGTGTTTTAACTAAGGACAATGATAACTTTCCATTTGTTCATAAATCGTTTCTGTCTTTTAATAGGGTATTATAGGTTTCCTTTTATGGGTCTTATGTCTCAAATTATTCCTAAATATTTTATAGTTTTTTGCCACTGTTGTAAATGGAAAGCTTAACTCCACATGCATTTTTAGGTACTCATTGTTAGAGTATGAAAAAAAAAGCTGCTATCCAGCCTCATTACCAAATATTGTTATTAATTCTAAAAGTTAGAAATGCTTGGCTCTCCTCTAAATTCCTGGTATTGTGGAAAGAACACTTGGATTAGAGTCAAAATGACATCTGTTTGACTTTCAATTCCATGAATTTATCTGTACGACTTTATCACTTAAAGCTCTTGTAAAATGAGTTGGGGAACTTTATCTCTGTTTCCTACTGCCTGAAATAGTTAAATCCTTGCTACTAAGAGGGGAGTGGGTCATGAACCAACTGCATGCTCCTTATCCGGGAGCTGATTACAAATGCAGAGTCTTGGGCCCCATCCCAGACCTCCTGAATCCAGTCTGCATTTTGATAAGAGCCTCAGATCATTTGTGTACACTGTGAGAAAAGCAGATACAAAGAACGTGTGACTCATTTGTCCACTAAAGTTTAGCTAAAACCCAGCTGTGGGCCTATGTGCTCCTGGTGCCTTTTTCATGGTCAAGTGCTGCTCTTTTTTCCAATCCCATAAGGGATGATGGGTCTGTAAGTTGTTGGACTATTTTGGTGGCTTCAATTTTGCAAAGAAATCATCCATTTCCTTTAAATTGCTCAAATTTACTTGATAGTGTTTCTTATGAATATTTTAATTTCTACTAAATCTCTAGTTAAGTCACCTCCTCTTGTGAACTTCTGCTTGCCTGCTATTCCCCTTGATCTGCCCTACAAGAGACAAGACTCTATTGTTTGTCTTTTCTAAGTACCAACTTTTGCATGTATTTTTCCTTTGAGCTATTTTTTGGTGGAGGGGTATTTTATGTTTCAACTTTTATCTGTACTAATTTTCTGATTTCTGCTAGTTTATTTTGCTGTTCTTTTTCTAATTTTTTAAGACTGGTATAGGTCCTTCATTTTTAGACTTTTTTAAAAATAATGAAGACATTTACAGCTATACATTTTTCTTTAAGCTCTGCTTTCACTGTGTCCTGTAAGTTTTAGTATGAAATGTCCTCTTTTTCAATAGTTTCTAGCAGTAATTTCTCCTTTAATTTCCTCTTTAAGGGATTTCTAGGAATGTGTTTCTTACTTTCCACATTAAAAATATTTCATATTAAAAATTTCACTTTCAGGGCCAGCCGAGTGGTGTGCTGGTTAGGATTTGGCTGGGGACGCCAGCTCTGAGCAGCAGGGTCCTGGTTTGGATCCCACATGAGGGCCAGTGACGCTGCGCCCTCTACAGCTAAGATGGTGAACAACAGCTCGACCTGGAGCTGGGCTGCCGTGTGTCACCGGTGATGGTGTAGACTGCAGTGGGGCTGGCTGGCAGCGGGCATGAGCTTTCATGAGCTGCCCGTGAGCCACCGTGAGCGGCCGTCCAATGGCCAGCGAGTGACTGCCTCACCTGGGAAGAGCACAATGATAATACCAACATGGGCCTATGAAGCGACGTCCTCCACAACTAGACTGAAGAACAAAAGGACAGCAGCTTGTCTGTTCCCCTTCCCTGATTCCCCAATGCTATTCCACTCCCTCAATTCCGCAATAAAATCTTTTTAAAAATTTTTCACTTTCATTATTCCTTAAAGATTTAATAAGATTTTCTTTGTGGCCATGTTGTACCTGACTTATTTCTATAAAAGTTTCATGGAAGGGCCAGCCGAGTGGCTCAGTTAAGAGCTCGCTCAAGAATGCGTGCTCTGAGCAACAGGGTCACTGGTTCAATTCCCAGCCTGAGCTGAGCTGCTGCTGAGCTGCCAACAGGTGGCAGGATGGCTCAGCTAAAAAAAGAAAAGTTTCATGGACATACAAACAAAATGTATATTTTCCATTTGAAGAATGTCAAGCTCTCTATGTGTTTGTGACTCTAAATTATTAGTTGTGTCAATCACTTCATCTATACTCCTGACTTTTTGCTTATTAGATATATTCAGTTCTGAAAGAGAGAAATTGAAACATCCCTCTAACATCGTAATTTTATTATATTCTATTTGCATTTCCAGTTGTTGTTGTTTTTTGCCTTATGATTTTGGCATCTATGGTATTAAATGCACGTAAGTTTATGAAATTATATGTTCTTAATTGTATGTTTTTATTGTGCAGAGTGGCCTTTTTAATCCTGTTTAGTGTTTTGAGCCCTAATTTTCTCCTTATTTCTGCTATTCTTGCTTCTGGTTGGCATTTTTCTGATACTTTTTGGCATTTTATGTTTAACCTTTGTCAGTTTCTTTTATGGTTTTCCTCTAAGCAGCAGATACCTGGATTTTAATCTGTAATGCTGCTATCTCACAGTCTTTGTCTCTTATTGGGTGAATTCAGTGTAATCAATTTAAGGTGAATTGACTGATAGACTTGATTTTACTTGACTCATCTTACTCTATGTTTATTTATTAAACTGTTATTTGTTTTTCTCTATTTTCCTAGTATAAGTTGCCATTTATTCCATGTCCCCTTATTAATATCTACTATAGGTAGACTGTTAATGGAACTTATAGTTGTATAGGGTTTTTTTTTTTAGTTATTTGAAACCTTTCAGATGAGAGTTTTAAGTCACAAAATAGTAAAGATAAATTCATGGAATTGAAAGTCAAACAGATGTCATTTGACTCTAATCCAAGTGGTCTTTCCACAATACCAGGGATTTAGAGCAAAGCCAAGCATTTCTAACTGAATTAACATGGCTCATGCTCAACTCAGCTTAGGGTCAGGGGCTGTCACTCTTCCTCAGGCACATCGGTGAGTCAGAACTGAGCACTTAGGTGGGAAGGGAGGCTCCTTAGTGTCACGTGGCTTCACAGGCCTGGTATGGCCAGCACTGCAGGCCTGTGGGATGTGTTCTCCAGGAGGCCCCTTACGAGGGTCCTGGACTTCCTGCCCCTCCAGAAATGTGTCCTCACCAGTAGACAGGCACACCCTTAGATTCTGAGCATCTTCGGCAGGAGCAGAGCTTTGGGCTCTGTGCCAGAGGTCCGGGAAGTTGGCATTCTGAGGGCCTCTATGGCTTTGGGGCTGTCACCAAGGAAAGAGGGCCCTGAATCATCAGAGTGGGTGGTCTCTGCCTTGGGCACAGGCTCGACGTCCTGTTCCCAGTGCCAGCTATTAGGTCCCTTCCTCTCCAGCACTGCTGCCTCCTTGGGCTCCTGCACAACCATTACCCCAGGGGTGCTTAGACTGCCATGGTGGATCAGAGCCCACAGTTCCCTTCCTGGGGTCCCTGGACCTCCCCTGAGGGAAGTCATCTTAACGGGGGCCCATGAGATGTCATTTTATAAAGCTCTTCAGAGACTGTACATGGAACTCCAATAAGACATCTTTGGCCAACAAAAAATGTCACTTTTTTTTTTTTTTTTTTTTTTTTGGAAGGAGTCCCAGCTCCTCAGCTTGGGGACACCATTTATCTCTTGCTGAACAGAAACTTCATTTGGCCATTATGTTGATCTCCAATTAATNATATATATATATATATATATATTCTACATGATGGCCTCTGGTTGAACGCTGATTGGTACAGAATTTGTGCTGAGAGTGGTTCCAGAAGAACAGAATCTTAGAGATGAGTGCTCTTATGTGTACAGAGCTTCTGCCCCATTATCTCACATGAAAATCCACTGAGAATCCTGGGATAGTGGTTTTAAGAAATGTCCAGTCTCTGGCAGTACCAGATGAGTCTTTTGTTGTTGCTTCCTGAATATCATTTGCTTATTTATTCTCAGGTTTTTTTCTGGAACTCTCATTTTCTCCCTTGGGCTTCTAATCTCTGGAATTCACGATACGGCTTTGTTGGAAATTTTACCTAAAAATGCTTTTACTAAAGATTGTCGTTTAATGTTGTAAAACTTCTGCCTGACATGAGTTGTGCTTAACCACACTGAATTTTACAAAGTAGATAGAGTTGTGAAATATCTCACTTTTTTTTATTGGGGAACAGTGTGTTCCCCATCAGCTCCAAGTCAAGTAGTTTCAATCTAGTTGTGGAGGGCGCAGCTACGTGGCTTATGTGGGGATCGAACCGGCAACCTTGGTGTTATGAGCACTGCGCTCTAACCAACTGAGCTAACCAGCCGCCCCTGAAATATCTCACTTTTAATTTATATTTCTTTATTACAAATGAGATTGAGCATCTTAATTTGTTGGTCAGTATCTTTTCTTCTGAGAAATTGTTCTTATCCTTTGCTCATTCTAATATTGTAGTTTAGAATGTGTTTTTCTTACTGATTTCTGGGAACTTGAACAATCCTCTGTTCTTTGGGAAGCAGATATCTTCTCCCAATCTGTGACTAGATTTTTCACTTTATTTATGACATATATTTTCAAGCAGAAGTTTTAAATTTAAATTTATTCAGTTAGTCTTTTCATTTATAATTTGTGCTTTCTGCAACTTGTCTAAATACAAAAATATCCTTTCCAACCCTGGAAATATCATAAATATATAATTGATCCTTATTATTTGCAGATTACATATTTACAAATTCACCTACTCGCTAAAATTTATAACCTAAAATCATTATTTACAGTGGCCATGTGCAAAGTAGTGAACATTTTCAGTCAGACATGTTCCCAGCTGAGGTCAAACAAGGCAATAGTCTGCCTGCCTTCCTGTTCCAGCTCTCATACTGTAAACCTGTCCTTGCGGTACATTTAGTGCCAATTTTGTTGTGGTTGCATTTTTGTGCTTTTACTTGGTGATTTTGCTGTTTAAAACGGCCCCCAAATGTAATGCTGAAATGCTGTCTAGTGTTCCTAAGGACAAGAAAGCTGTCAGGTGCCTTATGCCAAAACTACATGCATTAGATAAACTTCATTCAGGCATGAGTTACAGTGTTGCTGGCCATGAGTTCAGTGTTAATAAATCCACAATATATATTGAATGAGGTGTTTTTCCAACAGAAACCCATAAAACAAGGTTATGTTGTTGATGAACCGACAAAAATGTGACAAGAGGCTCACAGGGACCAAACCCTGTATTTTCCCTAGGAACAATACTTCAGTATTCGCAAATTCAGTGGTCACAGTGATTATAAGAGAATTGACTATATTCTTCAAAAGTTTCAAAAAAACTGTGATGTAGAAGCACCATTTATTGAATAGTTCATTCCTTCCCACTAATTTGAAATGCCACCTCTGTCATATAGTAAGCTCTGTTTCTAGGCTTTCTGTTATGATCTAATGGTCTCTTTGGTCTATCATCTCATGAATACCTCATGTATTAAATACTATAGCTTATAATAGTCTTGATATTTCGTATTATGTGTCCCTTCTCCTCCCTCACCTGTATTCGTCTTCAAAATTTCTTTGGTCCTTTAGTCCTCTGTACACATTTTAGGATTAGCTTGCCAATTCTGTAAAATCCCCTGTTGGAGTTTTATGGGCACTGTATTAGACTTATAGATTAATCTGGAGAGAATTGCCATCACTACTATATTGAGTTTTCCTATCCATGAACATGGTATTTTTTTTCCGATTATTTTTTTTTTCGAATGTCTTTTTTTTGTGTGTGTGTGCCGTGACTCGGATTCGAATGTCTTTTAATAAAGATTTTTCCATTATCATTCTTGTGATCTTTTTTAAAACATTCATTCCAAGATTTATTATGGGTTTTTTTGTTTGTTTGTTTTTTAAATTCTGCTTGCTCCTTTTTTCATAGGGTTTAGGTCTAAGGATTTCATTGCTTCCTTTCTAGTCTTCAGTCATTTTATATGTATTTGTTTTATAATCTCATTCTAATTATCTCTCTGCATTTGAAGTTTGTGGTGATATGTAATTGCACGTTTTCCATATATGCTGACTCTTGATCAGGTTGAATTGTTCACTCCTGGGCTTTGTCATTTTTTACTGTGAACTCATCATTAGGGGGCTTTTTTCTTCTGTGAAAATCCCATGATATTTGGGATGTGGGAGCATCTCTTCAGAGAAGTTTTTGTTTGCTTCTGCCTTGTGTCTCAGAAGTATCACTGCTTGAGAAATAATTATTTCATTAATTTTTAGTCGAGTTTTTGAACTATATGGGTAGAGTAAAAGCAGTGTGAATTGTGGTCCTATGGTTTTGAATTCTCAGAGAAGTTTCTTTTTTTCCCCACCCAAAGCCCTGTGTCCTGTGTGGTCTTTTTTGTTTTTAATTCCTTTCATAAATAGAATAGTCCTTTGAGGGTCTTGGCTTTATGCAATGTTCTCAGTTCCAATTCCCTACTTCCCAAAGCCCAAAGCCTCATTTGCTACTGCTGTGTGGGAATTAACACTAAACCCCAAGGTTCTGGAGACAAATACCCCCTCATTAGCTCAAGCACTCACCTCTCTGCTTTGTCACTTCCCTCTTTGTTTCTGGCACCTGGGGATTTGCTTTCACGATTTGTGAGCCTAGCTGTACATTTAAAATAATTATGTTAAATATTACCCAGTACTAGGTGATTATAGTAAAAGGATTTTCAGGTTTTCTGACTCCACTAAATTACTAGAAGCTGATAAATACACTTTTATATCCATGGCTATTTGTTAATAATCTTGAGGCTTCATATTTTTATCTGGACAATGAATGAACATTCATAATATGCTACAGTGCTTGAATTATGCAACATGTTTACCAGGTCTCAATTTTTAAACATTTTTAGAACTTATTTCTAAATAATTTTCCTCTTTAATTTTTTTAATATATATAAATAGGGTCATATTATACATTTTTTAAAACAGGGGCACTTTTTTCCCCTTTTACCTTGTCTCCCCACCATAAGCATGGCCCTCATCATCTCTTCTCCCTCACTTAGGGAAGCCCTGTGGACCTACTCTGTGTGTGTGTGCGTGTGTGTGTGTGTGTGTGT
>NW_017731363.1:4004550-4021400 GCF_001890085.2 Hipposideros armiger
GCCAGCAGCCAGCGTGAGTGGCCAGCAGCCGCAGTGAGTGGCCGTCCAGAAGCCGGCGACTGATCTGCCTCACCCGGGAAGAGTGCAACGATGGTGCCAACTTGGGCCAGTGGAGCAAGACCTCCACAACTAGACTGAAGAACAAAACGACGGCAACTTGTCTGTTTCCCTTCCCCCCAATTCCCCAATAAAAATCTTTAAAAACAAACAAACAAAAAAACCAAAGATACTACATTCTATGATCATAATGCAATTAAATTAGAAACTATAAGAAGATAACCATATTAATGAGCAAAAAAAGGGGATATAACTGTAGCTCTACCAGAAATTACTAAAAATAATTCATAAGAATACTGTGAGTAACTTTATCCCAATAACTTAAAAAAGTAGGAGAATGGACTGTTTCCTAGGAAAAAATATAATTTACTAAAGCTGACCCTGTAGTACAGAGGGTCTGAAGAGACATATAACCAATTAAAGAATGTGGTGGTTTTGTAATGTGTCAGTCTGGCTAGGCTGAACTACATTTCTCAGAATTCCCTTTCTTGTGTGTTTCTGGTTAAGGTGGGCCGCAAGGGAGGTTCTGAGAGGTTTGGAAGGCACAGGGAGGCACAGCCATTGTGTAGCTCCCACATGCTGCTGCTGAGCTGCTCATTCCCCTTGTTGGTGTGAAGTGCAGCTAGGCCTGCAATGGCTCTGCGGTTCCCCCGGATCCTGTCAGCGTCTCTGATTCCTGGGCCAAGTGTGTGTGTGTTTAACTCTGTGACAGAAGGCCCTGGCTTCTGCAGGATGACCTCATCACCAAGGCCAGAGGCAATAACCAAATAACCATGGACCCGGTCGTCCGTGTGATCTTGTGGGTGCCAGCCTGCTCTTCATCTTCCCTCCTGACTGCCTGCTCTGTGGACTCCAAGCTCCAGCACAAGGTATGGCATCTACAGCCTTACAGAGCCTGCTTAACCAGCTTCTACATTTGCATGATCCACTTCTACTGGCCATATATATATATATATATATATNGCTCTGAGCAGCAGGGTCCTGGTTTGGATCCCACATGAGGGCCAGTGACGCTGCGCCCTCTACAGCTAAGATGGTGAACAACAGCTCGACCTGGAGCTGGGCTGCCGTGTGTCACCGGTGATGGTGTAGACTGCAGTGGGGCTGGCTGGCAGCGGGCATGAGCTTTCATGAGCTGCCCGTGAGCCACCGTGAGCGGCCGTCCAATGGCCAGCGAGTGACTGCCTCACCTGGGAAGAGCACAATGATAATACCAACATGGGCCTATGAAGCGACGTCCTCCACAACTAGACTGAAGAACAAAAGGACAGCAGCTTGTCTGTTCCCCTTCCCTGATTCCCCAATGCTATTCCACTCCCTCAATTCCGCAATAAAATCTTTTTAAAAATTTTTCACTTTCATTATTCCTTAAAGATTTAATAAGATTTTCTTTGTGGCCATGTTGTACCTGACTTATTTCTATAAAAGTTTCATGGAAGGGCCAGCCGAGTGGCTCAGTTAAGAGCTCGCTCAAGAATGCGTGCTCTGAGCAACAGGGTCACTGGTTCAATTCCCAGCCTGAGCTGAGCTGCTGCTGAGCTGCCAACAGGTGGCAGGATGGCTCAGCTAAAAAAAGAAAAGTTTCATGGACATACAAACAAAATGTATATTTTCCATTTGAAGAATGTCAAGCTCTCTATGTGTTTGTGACTCTAAATTATTAGTTGTGTCAATCACTTCATCTATACTCCTGACTTTTTGCTTATTAGATATATTCAGTTCTGAAAGAGAGAAATTGAAACATCCCTCTAACATCGTAATTTTATTATATTCTATTTGCATTTCCAGTTGTTGTTGTTTTTTGCCTTATGATTTTGGCATCTATGGTATTAAATGCACGTAAGTTTATGAAATTATATGTTCTTAATTGTATGTTTTTATTGTGCAGAGTGGCCTTTTTAATCCTGTTTAGTGTTTTGAGCCCTAATTTTCTCCTTATTTCTGCTATTCTTGCTTCTGGTTGGCATTTTTCTGATACTTTTTGGCATTTTATGTTTAACCTTTGTCAGTTTCTTTTATGGTTTTCCTCTAAGCAGCAGATACCTGGATTTTAATCTGTAATGCTGCTATCTCACAGTCTTTGTCTCTTATTGGGTGAATTCAGTGTAATCAATTTAAGGTGAATTGACTGATAGACTTGATTTTACTTGACTCATCTTACTCTATGTTTATTTATTAAACTGTTATTTGTTTTTCTCTATTTTCCTAGTATAAGTTGCCATTTATTCCATGTCCCCTTATTAATATCTACTATAGGTAGACTGTTAATGGAACTTATAGTTGTATAGGGTTTTTTTTTTTAGTTATTTGAAACCTTTCAGATGAGAGTTTTAAGTCACAAAATAGTAAAGATAAATTCATGGAATTGAAAGTCAAACAGATGTCATTTGACTCTAATCCAAGTGGTCTTTCCACAATACCAGGGATTTAGAGCAAAGCCAAGCATTTCTAACTGAATTAACATGGCTCATGCTCAACTCAGCTTAGGGTCAGGGGCTGTCACTCTTCCTCAGGCACATCGGTGAGTCAGAACTGAGCACTTAGGTGGGAAGGGAGGCTCCTTAGTGTCACGTGGCTTCACAGGCCTGGTATGGCCAGCACTGCAGGCCTGTGGGATGTGTTCTCCAGGAGGCCCCTTACGAGGGTCCTGGACTTCCTGCCCCTCCAGAAATGTGTCCTCACCAGTAGACAGGCACACCCTTAGATTCTGAGCATCTTCGGCAGGAGCAGAGCTTTGGGCTCTGTGCCAGAGGTCCGGGAAGTTGGCATTCTGAGGGCCTCTATGGCTTTGGGGCTGTCACCAAGGAAAGAGGGCCCTGAATCATCAGAGTGGGTGGTCTCTGCCTTGGGCACAGGCTCGACGTCCTGTTCCCAGTGCCAGCTATTAGGTCCCTTCCTCTCCAGCACTGCTGCCTCCTTGGGCTCCTGCACAACCATTACCCCAGGGGTGCTTAGACTGCCATGGTGGATCAGAGCCCACAGTTCCCTTCCTGGGGTCCCTGGACCTCCCCTGAGGGAAGTCATCTTAACGGGGGCCCATGAGATGTCATTTTATAAAGCTCTTCAGAGACTGTACATGGAACTCCAATAAGACATCTTTGGCCAACAAAAAATGTCTTTTTTTTTTTTTTTTTTTTGCTTTTGGAAGGAGTCCCAGCTCCTCAGCTTGGGGACACCATTTATCTCTTGCTGAACAGAAACTTCATTTGGCCATTATGTTGATCTCCAATTAATAAATTAGAAGAGAACAAATTAATTTACTTATCACTTGCAGCTTGGTAGATAAACTCTTTCAAACCATAAAGAACATGGGGTGATAAAAAAATGCCTGTTGGAAAAAAGTTGGGGATCCCTGATGATCTGAGTAGATTAAATAGTTCTTCATTAACTAGCTCCTAGGGAACCCGCAATCAGGGCAGGTCCCCTGCCCTGCTAGCTTCGGGCGATAGATGTGAGGATCCGGATGAGGGGATGTTGTTGGAACTTGCTTTGACCTGAATGTGTGTGCTGAGTGATGACAGAGGTTGCACTGTGGTTGTGGGGACCCTGCCTGTGCAGCCTGGTGAGGCTCAAAGTGACACACAGCCCATCATTGCCTCTCTGCATGGCAAGTCTAACGTGAAAAACCTGCTCCCCTCTCCCAGAAGTCAGTGCGGCAGAACCCCCAGGGAACACATGAAAGCGCACTGGATGGGGCATCCAAAGATGGCTCTGCGCCTGCTCAGTTGCTAATGGGTGTGACACGGGGCTTGTGTGTCTTCATTTGCAACCGAAATGACCCGACAGAATACAGAGAAGGCCCTTGGCAGTTTCCACAGCCTGTGGATCCTGCGCCTGCCAGGTCTCCTGCCTGTGGCTGTCTGTAAAGCAAGTGCAGCCCTACCCCCTCAGTTCTCACACCTCACAGGTCTGATGCTGGGAGTGGTGGTAAAAGCTCACATATTAGCATTTCCTCTGAGCCAAGTGCTCTTCTAAGCACTTCACGCATATTAACTCACTAATCTTCACAACCACCCTAGGAGGTACGCACTATTATCATGACTGCTATGTCACAGACACCGGAGAGCTGAAGCCAGTTGCCCAAGGTTGGACCAGGCTGTACAGCTAGCTTGGTGTGCGGTGGAGAGGGCTGAGCTCTTGGGTGTGCGGGTGGCCATGGGGCTGTGCTGCCTGGTACCCGTCCTGGGAGCTGAGTTAACCACAAGCTGCACAGCAGCTGGAAACTTCATTCTAACCTGGAGTCTCAACCTCTTCCCTCGCACCCAAATTCACTTTTTAAAAAAATGTGAGATACTAGCAATAGTCGAAATGGCTAGCTAGCTCTGCCCTCCACTTCTTTCCTGGTGGCGTGGGGGCACCCATTCCAGTGCTGGCGAGATGATTCGCTTGGCTGGCCAGGCTCCCCTCCTGCTCTCTTCCTGGCTGCCCAGCTGGACCCTTAAGGCCCCGGCTTGAGTCTTTCCCCCAAAGAGGGAGAATATACGCAGGGGGAGAGGGCCCCAATCCTGACACGAAGTATAAAGACTCCAAATAAAGCAAATACGAGTGAAACTGCGGCTGTGTGATTCACTGCACCATCATGACTCATGCTCTGCTAAGGTTTCCATGAACAATATGTTCACAGTCTGATTTAATTGTAGGCCGGATGCACTGCTGCTTGGGTGAGCCTCAGGATCTGGCCCCGTCCCTCGCTACCCCCCGGGGTGCGCCAGCTCCAATGCCTCCCAGTGTGAGTGGGAGAGGGCCCAGGAAATGGTTTTCTGCCGGTGAGTTTGTCACATCATGTACGGCGGACAGCTCTTCAGGGGACCTCTGCAAGGAGAGGAGCCCCCTCAAACAAGCAGACAGGGCCTTGTGGTTGGTCTAAGCTGGCTGGGGGGTGTCTGCCCGTTGGGCTTTCCTTTGTGCAGAGGCTGGATTGAGATGCACTGAGCACCTGAGCATGGGTGTTTGGAGAGATCGATATGGGAGAGAAACAGGGTTCAGTTAAAGCTCCCTGGTGAGGGTGGAGGGAACCCCAGGCTACCTGCCTGCTCGGGCAGCGCCTTCCCCACTCCTCATGCTTTTGTGGCTTCAGGAAGAACACGAGAAGCTGCTGCATTGCAAGGGGGTCATTTCACAAACGTGGGCTGCGCCTTAGTACTGGACCAAACCAGTACTTCCCCTCCCCCTGCAAAGCATGAAAGCCTTAGTGAAGATGACAACTTTGCCTGCAATCCCTGGCATTCTGCATAACTCACTCCAGTTGGCTTCTGTCTGTTGAGTAAGGTGGCTTCAGGGTTGCCAGATAGAAAATACAGGGCACCCAGTTCAATTTGAATTCCAGATAGTTTTTTAGTATTAGCATGTCCCAAATATTAGTTGGGACATGCCTGTGTTAAAAACTGAATCATCATTTACCTGAAATTCCAATCTAACTGGGCATCTTGCATTTTTATTTGCTACCTGGCAACCCTACATAAATAGGCCCCGAAGTCAAATAGCTCCTGCACCTCTGTCTGTCCCAGGGGGCTGTGAAACCCTGCACAAATGACTTGAGCACTTGCAGCTTCCGTTTCTTGTCCTACAAAGTGAGAGTAACTGCCGTGGGGCCAGGACTATGGCAGAGATGAAAGAGAATGCACCTGTGTGGACGCTGTTGCGAGCTGCCATATCCCCATCACCTGTGCACCCATCCCCCAGCCCCTGGGACTAACCACTCAGCTGTATCCTCTTCCCCTGAATTGCGTAGGCTGATGGGAGGCACCTGCCTAGGTCATGACCCCCCATGCCACCTAAGGCCACCAGTGGCTGACAGAGAGGCCCATAGCCCCCTCCCCCCAAGGCAGGATGTCCTCTGTCTTGAAGTTGACACTCCAGAGCTCCCTGAGGGCTCAGGCTAATGGAAGTCCCCTCCTGGATGCACATCCTTTCTCAGGTCCTTCCCCTGTTCCATTGTTCCGCTTCTCTCGCTTCCTTACAGACCTCTCCCAAGAGCAAGCCCTCAATATATCACTTGCACAAAAACACGCGGCCTGAAACGCTAGAATTACTGTTAGGCCCGGTGATAACTGAGTGTTCATGTAAGCCTGCGAACCTTCACTGCCAGAGCCCAACGATGGCTCGTGCCCTGAGAAGGGGGGCGGGGCATGTCGTGGTGTGGTCCTTGGGGCTGGGGTACAGTGCTGGGCAACAGAGAAGGAACTTGTCCCGTCCCGGGAAGGTGGGAAATGGAGACGGGGATGGGCATCAGGCCTGGAATCCTTTCTGCAGAGTGGAGCCAAAACCTCCTCAGAGCTAAGCTGATGAGGCCTTGTGGCCCAGGGAGGCTTGGCCTCAGCTGGGCAGTGGTTGGGGAAATCGGCAGGACCCGACTAAATCAGAAAAATGACATGGTGGGGAAGGGGGGTGGCTCAACTGAACCACCTGAACTCTCTCCCTGTCTCCCCATCTTCCCTGCACTTTTGCAAGCTTTACCATATGTAAAAAGAAGCCTTGGAGAAGATGAATCCTTAGGAGAAGGTATGCAGTTTTAAAGAGCAAGGCCTGGTTTTGAGTCTTAGCTCTGCCACTTTTATACAGGCTCTGGGGTCCGGACTAGAATCTGAGCCTCTCCAAGCCTCAGTTTTCCTTCCTGGAAAATGGGGACAATAATGCTTCCCCTCAGACCCTTGGCAACAAGTTCCAAGAGGAAGAAGAAATTCAGAGACCCATGATGAAGCTAGCTAGGGCTTCGAAGCTCTTTGCTTCTCCTCCCAAAAGTGCCATCTCCTGTCTCTGTCCACCCTGCTTCCTCCTTGGTCCACAGCAGAGAGCCCTGCTCAGGGCGGAGCAGACGGCAGTACCCGTGACCTCTCTAGAGTGCTAGTAACTAACACCTGAATTGGGTTAACCCAAGTTCTGCCAGGTTGCAGACCTCTTAAAAAAAATGATTCCCATTATCCAATTTTTTATGGTCCTCCAAAACCTTACGTGATGAGTACTATAATCTGCATTGGACAAATGAGGACACATGGCGCAGAGAGCGACCTGCCATCATCCATGGCCATCTGTGGCTCCGCAGCTAAAAAGTAGCCTGTCTGAATCCAAAGTCCACATTCAGAAGCCCCTGGGCTGCCTCCCAAGGGCTAAGAAGCCTGCAGACCTAGGTGGGATGCCACGGGGGTAGGAGGGGTGACTGCAGCCACTGTCACTGAGCCTCTGCCATGCGCCAGTGGCTTATATACATCATCATAACATTATTATATTTATGTTTGTTATTAATATTATTACATTATCCTGTTAATCTCTAGAACTGTCCAATGAGAACAGTTTATATAGTCGCCAACCCATTTCACAGTGGAGGAAACTGAGGCACCAAGAGACCATGCATAATCCAAGGGTACCCAGCTCTAAGCAGCAGCATGAAGATCTGACTTCAGGCCCAGCTGACCCCAGAGCACCTGACGGATAAAGGGCCAGGGGGCCCAGGAGGTGGTCAAAGCGAGGGGCCACACCTTAAGTCCCATGCTGCCTCCATTCCAATTTTGCCGAAGGCTGTCCTCAGGTCAAGGCCTCTCAGGTGGCGGGCGATGTGCACATTACAACGGATCCTCTAGTTGTTAAGAGCTGTGGAGCTTCCAAAGCACTAATGACATTTTTCTGATTTGAAACAGACCCTTAGAGCAGAGCAGGACCTGGCCCCACTTCTTTTGCTAGGACACTCAGGGCCACCTATGGGCTGGTCGGCTGCGGACCGAGGACAGAGGACCAAGCCCAGAGCACTGTTAGTCTAGCCCCAAGTTGTTTGCACACTCCCCAGGTCCTGCGACGTCCTCTCATGGGCATGCCTGGTTCTTACGTTGGGTGGAGGGCATTGCGCTGCACTGGGCGGGCTATTTGCAAACATGATTTGGGTCAACGTAGGCTGCATTGGGCTTTTTAATCTCTGTACATTAAATTGAGACTTTATTTATTTACAATATTTCTCTCCATATCTACCAACCAAATCTCGTGTAATCCAAGAAAACCAGCCTCCCTTCTGAGGTAAATTTGTAAGGGAAATGCAGTATCTTTTGCCCAGGTCTAGGTAAACACAGTCTCCAAACATGGGCTTTAGTCCTGATCTAACGCACAAGAATTCATGAAATTCACAAGCCCTCCTGAGCTTCGGTTTCCTCATCTGTAAAATTGTGTAGGAGGATGATAGTGTGCTCTTTCCCAATAGTTAAGGGATGTGTTACTCGGCCGGATGTACATTTTAAGTCTGTGCCTTCCTCTTTCCAACACGCCTGAGGGTTGCCCAGATGTAAGGCCCACAAAAGACAGTCACTAATTCCAGACTCTCCTCAGGGCCAACCCTGTTGGCCTGAACTATTCCCACTCATACTCCCACCCTGGAGGCACCCACCCTGGCCAGCCTCCTGGAATGTTCTCCTGACCACCACCTCCAGCAGGGAGCTGCTCCCTTCCTCCTGAGAATGACTCACAACATTGCTTGCTTGCTTTTCATTGTGCTTTTTTTAAGTTCAAAGAAAGAAATGTGTCAAATTCAAAACTCAGCACAGCACATCTATTTAAAGTGCAGAGGAAGCGGCCTTTGAATGACTTGCAGAATGTGAAGTCTTTACAGCCTAGAAGGCCTCAGCCCCACAGTCTTTCTCATGCTTTTTAAGGCCCCCACTTGGAAGGCAGGCGGGAGCTTGCAGATGGCAGAGACGGTCTGAAGTCCCTTGGGTTGGGGACAGGGAGAAACTTCTGCAAGGGCAGGCAAAGCTGAGTCTGAGGGTGAGAGCTGGGGAAGGATTCCCAGCCACTGTTGCTCTGCCACCTGTCAGCCCCATTCCCAGTGTCACAGGCAGAGGCAGTCAATGTCTGGGTACCCGTGTGTGTGTTTGCTTGAAAATGGTTGATGGACCACATGGGGTTTTAGGCCTGAGACAGGGAAGGAGGGTCAAGAAAGGGAACAGGAATAATTTCCCTGTCATTCAATCATTTGATCACCTCAACCTTACAGCTTCATACTACAGCAGCCAAGCAGAGGCTGCTCCAGGAGCTTCTGGGCTTCTCAAAGGGGGCGGAAGTTAATCGCCTCGGGCGCTTGCTCCCTCTTCCCTGCCCCCCAGGCCCTCCAAACCTGCCGTACGATGAGACCCTTCTCCCCTCTGCACTGCACTGCATCCATGTAAAGCAAGTATCTCTGGAAGAACTGGCAGGAATTGTGTCATTCCTGTCTCAAGCCCTCCAGCGACTCAGGACAAAAGCCAAAGCCTACACGCTTTCCCCTGATGGCTCCACTTCTGCCCTCTGAACTCCTTCCTGTTCTGCAAACATATTAAGTGCTCTCCTGTCTCAGGTCCTTTGCACTGGCTGTTCCCTCTGCCTGGCATGCTGTTACCCTAGGTATTGCCTGGCTCAGGACCCCACTGTTTCCAAGTGTCTGACCAAATCCTGCCTTATCAGAGATCTTCTCAAGCTAAATATGACAGCCCCCATCACCCCTAGGCCTCTTTGCCCTCTCTTTATCATTCCTGTCCTGTGCAGGGCTCTTGTCATCCCGACATATTATGCATTTAATTGCTTGTTTGCTTATTGTCTGGGCAGAAAAGGGAGGAGGAGTCAGGGGTTGGTTTCTCAGCCTCCTGGGCCAAGCTACAGGGAGACCTGGAGATGGCCTTGGGGTCACCCAGCTGTTGTATCCACCCCCAACCGCAGCATGGTGCTTTGACATCTGTAAGATAAAAGTCCAGTACTGATGAATCACGTTCTTGAGAAGCTCTTAGCCCAAGGCCCAGTTTTGCAGGTGATTATTTTACTCATCCTTGACCTGTGTGGACTGGGGGGCCCATCACCCCCAGGGGAGGGTTTGCAGGAGTCAACATACTCCTGTGCAAATCCTTCCAGAGCAGTGCCAGTGTGGCCTTCTCTTTCTTCCCTCTTGCATCTTTGAGAACACAGGGCTGGTCCTGGTGGAGGAGTGGTGCCTGGCATCGAGGGACAAGAGGCTCTGCTATGGCATCTCTGACACCCCTCCCCGGGTTCCAGCCTCGGCTGGCCCTGTGCTCAGAGTGAGCAGTTCTCCAGTTCTGGGCTCTGATTTGACCCCTCTCTCCCTTTTAGACTTGCTTAGTTTGTCTCTTCCCCTACTAGGCCTGGAGCCGTCTACACTGCAGCCTGCCAAGCATAGCACCAACCACAGAAATGTGTGCTGACAGCGCAAAAGCTATCTCCAATCTCAATCAGGAGACCAGGGACAAAACATATGGTGTGTGTGTGTGTGTGTGTGTGTGTGTGTGATCACTGCAGCACATGTTAGCTCACTGCTTTGGGGGATGAAAACCCCAGAGACTGCAGGAGGTTTGGGCTGTGAGGTCAGTGCCAGCTCCGATGCTTCATGGCAAAGGCCCACTTCGCCATTTCATTTCCCGGCACCAAGAGCTGCTTCCCCGGCTGGCAGTGCAAGGGCCTCACAAAGCCGCCTTGGAGCCTCCCGGGTCATTGTAGCTCCAGAGCTCTGTGGTTAAGGAGGGAGAGGGAACTGCGGCAGGTGCTCACGCTGCTGCCACAGAGGGAGCCGGAGAGGGAGGGGACAGGCAGAGAGAGGCCGACTTGCCTTGATGGCTATGCTCCCTCGAGCCCAAGGAGAACGACTTGGATGTCTGCGGGAACGCAGGGACCAATCCTGGGTGACAGCTGGGGGAAATGATCCACACTGTCAGGAGAGAGGCTTACACCTCGAAGCAGTTCCAATTCTTTATTTTTAAATCCCCCAGCTGGCTAAAGACTTAGAAGGAAAGATGCGACAATCATTTGCGTCTTGTCCCAGACGGGTTGTCACTCAGGGTCCAGAAGAAGGCTAGTGGGGCTGGGCTGGTGGTGGTCAGGAAAAACTGCGAGGCCCCGTGGCAATTCCTCCAGGGCTCTGGCTTGAGGGTTGTGACAGCTCCTTGGAAGCTGTGCGCTGGGAGGTGGTGTGCTTGGCGGTCGGGGCAGCAGCAGCCATCCAACCATGACGACTGAGTAACATTTCTACCCAAAGGGAGAACCTGCGCTTGTCCTAGCTGAGCACGGAGGGAGCCGTGGGATAACCTGCACACCCCTGGCAGTCCCTTGCACGCCCCTGGCAGTCCCGCTGCACAACCTTCCCCAAAGGCACACATGCTTCTTAGGTCAGTTCTCAGGACAGACTGGGGCTGGGGGCACAGGTCCTTCTTTTCTGAACAAAGGAATAAAAGCCAAGAGTCCTGGCTGTAGGGGACACTTAGTTTGGGGTGCTTGGCATCCAAGCTCCCTTCCTGGGTCTGGGGGATCCCCCACATTATGAAGCCAACCCTGCCTCCACTTTAGAAGGAAAGCCGGCAGATACTGGCTTTTCCAACCTCTCTCTCAGCTCACAACCCGCCCCTCCCCCCAGCTGATGCAACACACCTGCCAGGGACTGACTTGACAGCTAGCAGCTGTGTGAAATCCATTCTGGTGACAGGTGGCAGCCGCTATATTTAGTTTCCAAAAGAGCACAGGCGATGATCCCAGTGACAGTGACCAGCTTGGGGGCACCTGTGGTGTGAGCCCCAGGGTGTGGGCCTGTGGATACCTGGGAGTGACACGGGGGCCTTGTTCCTGCCTGGGGAGCAGCCAAGCTTGGTGACCATGTGATTTATCTAATATCCTTTATGAAACATATTTCCTACGCAGCCAGAGTTGCTTTCTGTTACTTGCAAATAACTGTGATACAGTGGCAAAGGGTGACACCAAAGTCATGAAAGATTAGAGCCAATGACTGTGATTTCTGCTCGGCATGTCTATGCTGGGTTTGTATCTTGAAAGCTCTTTCAACAAAGGAGACGTGGAAGGCATCATCACTGCCCTGTGCCCGATTCAGATGCAGCTTGTTCCCATGCGGACAACCCAAAGCCGTGCCCTTTGCAAAGCCTGGCGCTTCCGCTGCACCACCTGGAGGTGGACGTGTCTGGCAGCCACCCCGCCGAGCAATGGGCCAAAGCTGCTCAGGATTTAGATTTGAGGCGTGGGTGCCCTGGCAGACCAGTGCTAGGAATGCATCCACAGGAGGCTGGGAAGTGGCCTTCCTTAGAGGTCTTCACAAACAAAAGAGACATTTTTTCATCTCCCACCACACTACTCCATATTTCTGCGTGCTGAGCAATGAATGCACAATAAATGCTTTCTGAGCAATTCATTTTTCAGAATAGATGACATATTGCAATCAGGCAGAGGGATAAATCACATGCCTTCAGAGTTCATTGGTTCCGATTATTCCCATCCTTCTAAGAAGGCATTTTTGCCAAAATTGCACATATGTTCCTTAAACACACACACACTCACAAATGTTTTCTGATGAAATTTTTCCCTCTTCCAGACCATCAGTCACATACTCCGTGCATTAGGCTCAAGAATAGTCTCTTACCGGTTCAGGTCTTCTTTCTCAGAGAACTTATTGGTAACTCAAGGACATGGCTTTTTCCAAATGGCTTTCTGAGGACAAGGGGGCTCTAAGAGGGTGACAGTGGCTTTACTGTCCCCTCACAAGCAGAGCTATTAGCAGCCAAGTCCCAGAGAACAGAAGGCATTCTGGGACCATGCAAAGTGCAGAGACACACAGAACAGATGGCAGGGACTTTAAAAGCATGAGTCACCTTGAAAGATAATGGCGCCAAGGGAGGGGTGGGAGGCTTTTGTACCCTCTGACAAGGAAGCAGAGAAGACAAAAGCTATTTGCCACACTTATACGCAAGTGAACAGGACTGAGAGATGGTTCTGCTCTAACTTACATCAAGGGAGGTCGAGCCTCTTGTCTTCTGGTCCAGAAATAAATGGCATCAATCAACTGACAAACTGTTTCTCTTGTGTCCTGATCTTCTGGCCTTTTTTCTTTTTCTTTTACACAGGGGGCATTTACATCCTCTCTATCCAGGCAGCTAACGCATAAGTTTCTCCTTCCATTCACCGTGCCTCACAAGAGTTGCCGAAGCTGACCTCCTGACAGACGCCCACCTCAGGAGGCAGTGGCATGGCTGGAAGAACTCGGCCTGAGTTGCCCTCGGGTAACAGGAAGCCCCTGGCCCCCACCTGCCAGAGGTGGAGGAGCTGGGGGGGCGCGGTTCCTATGACTCCCTGGCGCTTACTCCCATGCCAGTCCGTAGGCCTCTTGCACATTTTCCAGGTGGGCAAACTGAGGCACACAGAGGCTAAATAACTCGCCCAGGTCAGAGCTGGGATGGAAGGCTAGTCGGGCTCAGAGACAGAATCTTACTCTTTGCTGCTGGATTCACCTGGGTCAAAGCCAGGGTGAGCAGTGGGTGGGGTGGCCGGGTGCTTTTCAACAGAGGATGTTAAAAGAAATGTTTGTTTCTGGCTCTCGGACAGAACATGCTGCCTCCAGCCCCAGCAAAGGTCACCCAGTGCCCCCTCTTTCTCCTCAGCAGAAAACCCACCCCGAAGAGGCCAGGATGGTCAGGACACGGCCTCTACCACCCCCCTCCAACATCTGTTCCTCTTTCCCGCGTGGGCCTCAGCTGCTCACGAAAGGGATCAAACCTCAGAAGCCTGTTCTCCTTCTTTGAAGCTGACAGCTTGAAGCCTGTGGAAATGCAGTACTATTTCAGGGTTTCATTTGAAAGAGGTTTCAAAAGAGTGAATCGAAGGCTCGGTTGAATTGCTTATTATGGCTCTTCTCCCGGCCTGCTTTGGTTGGTGAGCCCAAACATAGCATCTGTGGCTTCGCGCGTCATCCACGGGCAGGGGATTGTTCTCAACTAGCACCTGGCTCGTTTAGGAGGGTTGTAACTCTTCTCCCAAAAAGCAAGTGGGACTTTCACAGCTTGAGCCTTTCCTACATCACCTGTGTCTGAAGTGATCCACCAGGGAGTCTCGCTTATGACAAGCATGTCTTAAGGACACCAAAAATAAAGGCTATGAGAATGCTACTACTATGAAACCCGGGTGGCTGTGACTCCCCTTGGACCCTCAGAGGCCAGTGGGAGCAGACTTCCCAGGGAAGATGGGGCATGACCATGGAGGCTTCGGGGCATGGTGCCCCCACTATCACTGGGAACTGCCCCACCAGTGCCAGTGCCCTGGGCAGGCCCCACCTTTCCCGGTCCTGCACCTTGTCTGGCTCTCTAACACCACCCCCGCCACCCTAAAGCGTGGCTTTCCTCATTGGGACGAGGTCCTTGAGTGCCAAGTCCCATCTCATTTATCTTTGTATTCCCACACCTGGCACAGAGAATGCTTTCTCAACACGTGGTGACACATGAAGGAAGGATCTAGTAATCTGAGGAGAAAGGTTTTATATACCAGCATTAATGGGGAGGGGGAAGAGGGGTGAGGGAAGGAGGAGACGGGGCATGCAGACGTCCCCTGGAGCACCAGCTGAGATTCCAGGACCTTTCCCTCTACATAACTAGTCTGTACCTCAGCCAGGAAAGTACTGTGGTTTCGAAGAAATAGGAAGCAAAGGCATTGACGTTCCAGGAGAACAGTGCCTGCATGCCACCAAGCCCAGGTAAGGACGCCGAACCTCGTGTTCCTGATTGTCTCTCCCAGGGGCAACTGCAGAGTACTTGGCTTGGACTGCACCAAGTCCCCTTAGCAGGAAGCAGCAGGAATGCAAGGCCATCCTACCTTCCCTCTGTTTCCAGAATAACCGCAAGTACTGCATCTCTGAGGGGCGCCGGGCACAGCAATGTCCCCTAAGAGCAGCTAGAGCATCAGCTTTCTCCACCTTCACATAAACTTCCAAGCAAAGATCCAGTGGCCATGTTCCCATTTCAGAGGCAGAGTTGTCACAAATCTAACCCATCACTCTTAACCAGCCAGAGCTCGCCATGTAGCTAGCAGGTTTTCCAGAACAACAATGGTTCACCGGCCCCACCCCCCCTACTCCCCCAGGAAGACAAGGCCTGAGAGAAACTCCACCCACCAGGATATTGGCAAAAGGCTGGCGAGGCCCTGTCCTGTCAGGATTTGTCCTTGCTCCTCGATAGCCAAGGCCTCCAACTACACCTACCTGAGAGCATCAAGATGGCAGTGCTTCCATAAGGGATGCGTCTCCAGGCTGGCTCTATCAGAAGAAGCACTGTTTTTACGGGAGCACACCACCAATTTCCATGGCATCTGGTGCTGCATACCCATCACATGGGTCCCCTGGAGCTCGGGGTAGGTACTGCTCACTCTCCTGCCAGGGCGGTCACCCCATGCGGGGTTGGGGTGGGGGACACAGGCCTTCCAGAGGGAATCCCTACCTGCTCCAGCCCGAAAACAACAGTCGGCCCAGCTACAAGATGAGTTTGATCCTCCCCGCCATTGTTTTTTGTTTTGCTACTTTCTGGAAGATGTAGGATTTTTCAGAAGGCAGGAGAAACCCATTATTTATGGGCGGCCAGGATAAAATCTTTGAAGACCATGAGCCAAAGTTAACTAGGAGCAATTTTCAACATCTTGGTGAGAGAGAATTATGTCACACGAAGGTAGCCATGCCAATAAAACAACAAGAGACCACGAAAAAAGCAAGGCACAAGAAAACCAAACTTCCACAGAAAGGGAGTTATTCTATTTGGTAAACAGTTTGGTCCACAGACAGACTGCATCCTGTTAAGATGTTCCCCTGGTCAAGGTCTGCTTGTCTAGCTACTGCTGCTGGAAGGATCTTTAAGATGTGCACTCGCTCATCAAACCTATTTCGGTAGCTCTCTGTGAGAGCCAATTTAGGCTGCTTCTCAGTTCACTCTGCACTCAAAAGACACCAGTTTCTCCTTCCTCCTCAGGCTCCAGGAGACCAGATGCTGACAAATGTTCCAGCAAAATGAACCTAGTCAATGATCCCATGCCGCTCCTTGGGGGAGCACAGGGCTCCTTGGCTTTCTGTGGCTTGGACACACACTGGTTTCAGGTCAGTCACTGCCCTCTCTTCCTTGCCAGTGTTTCTGATGGGACATGCTTTTGTGACAGCACAGGGGATCTTGGGGAACAGAAGAAAGTTTCCAATGAGGCTACAGGGCAAGTGACAGACTCAGAGAGCGCTGAGGCCCTATTGCATCTGGCAGCCTGAATTGGGCAGCAAATCCTGCAAATGAGAAGCCACTGCCTTCGTTAGGTAGGTCATTGTCCCATAAGCCCCACTCGGAGCACTGTCGTAAAAAAAGTGGCAAATGCCCGTGGCTTGGTCTTTCTCCAGAGTGTCCATGGCTCCAATTGACATCTGCAGCAGGAAAAAGCAGGGGTAAAGAATGATCAGAGTTTGCTCTCGTAGCCTGTGATAACTCTGCAGGCCGAGGCCCATGGCCTGCGGAGAAGAGCTCCGGGCCTGGGGCAGAAGAGCCGACTGCACCTGCTCCGGGCACTGCCCTGGGTTCCCACATGTGCCGGTTTGCAGAACATCACTGACTAATGAGAGGATGGCTTCTCCTAAAGCGACTCCGGGTGCAGAGTAAGTGGTATTGTTTACCCAAGGCCATCTATGAGCAAGGGTGGTGTTTGCACTAAAACCATGCTGAAACGGGCCTGTCCATCTCCAAAAGTCTTTATATTTCCTAAGTGGCCACTGTGCTGTTTTCTAACCAAATGGCTGACATTTTTCACCATCTGTGATGACATTTTCTTTGTTTGAGAACATTCTTCCCTATTGGACACAGAATCTCTAGCCTTGATAGAGATACCGTATTTGCCGGCGTATAAGATGATTTTTTGGCCCTGAAAAATATGCCTCCAAGTGGGGGGTTGTCTTATACGCCAGGTACACTTCAGATAGACTGCCCATAGTGCTTGCCCCGTGCCATAGTGGCCTCCCGATGCCCGCCCACTTCATTCCACATACC
>NW_017731363.1:4022236-4033296 GCF_001890085.2 Hipposideros armiger
AAGAGGGGGTAGTCTTATACGGCGAGTATATAACAAACTCTGTATTTTGAGTGGAAATGTTAGGGGGTCGTCTTATACGCCCAGTCGTCTTATACGCCAGCAAATACGGTAAATGCCAGCCAACCTGACTTCCCTACCTCTGTCCCCACCTGGGCTGTGGGGTGACTGCGCAGGCCCGGGCACACCCACCTGGTCCTGCAAAAACAGCTGGTTGGCCATCCGCACAATCTGGTCCACATGGATGATGCCGCCAATGCTGTTCATCTCCGAGTCTGAGAGTAGCGTCAGCACCATGATGGCCTCCACCAGCAGCTGCCGGTACTCAGGCTGGGGCACGCGGTTGAGCACCGACTCAACGTGGACAGCAAACTTGATCTCCTGTGGGGTCATCTTCCAAAGGGACCGGCAGGGGGTCAGGAGCGAGTCAGGACAGACACAATCCTGTCACCAACGCTGACCACAGCACCCACTGGGCTTAGGGCTCAGCTTAAATGCTGCCTCCTTTCTGGCCACCGTCCTGATTCTGCCAGCAGGAATCTCCTGGAGCAGGAGGCTGAGGGCTCTGCTCTGGGAGGCAGTCGGCCTTGCTTCATTTACCTACCCCACTGGACTGTGACTTCCCGGGGCAGGGACCATTTCTTATTTCTCTTTCTTCATTACTATGGAATGTGGCATGGTAAAAACTAAAAAATCAATTTTTGAAAGAATAAATAGGGGACAAGAAACCAGGGAAGATGACTGAGGTCAGCAGAAAGAGGCCTGAGGAGGCTGCACGTGGGTCCATGTGTGGCACACAGCTTTGCTCTTTTCTCTTAATAGGGTTTTATGGGGCAACTCTAAAGACCTTGACAGTCAGAAATGCTGTTTCTGAGGGGCAAGAGAAAAGGTGATGCCAATAAATGCAGGAGAGAAACTTTGCAAAATTTGAGGGTTGAGTGGCTAAAAAGATCGGACCTACAAAAATGGCCTGTCTATATGTAAGAAGCTTCAAAGAATCATGAGTGGTCAGATTCCACGAAATACAGTACTTGGTGGAAATGGTGGTAGGCCAGCGTCTGAGTTTTTCCCATCGTACCTCTTGTGTCGCTGAGGACGGGAGCACATAACCATCGATGGAAAGACCATGGCACTGGAGGCAGAATACACACATCACATTTCAGTCAGATTCCAGCATGTGATTGACAAGTATGCACACATGCGCATACGCACACATACTCAAGTCGCTCTGCCTTGGAAACCTGCGCGAGGGCTAGAACATGCCAGACTGTCATTTATTTTTAGAGAGCTGTTCTCACTGCCCACAGGCTGTTATCGATGCAACAATTCTAGGGAACCAGCAGGCATGTTTCAGCTCTCACATGAACAATGCCCCAGGGAGCTGCTGGGTCTTCCTCTATGGAAGCTCACCATTTCACTTGGCTGAGAGGCCTCATTTGGTACCATATAAAGGGAGATTTTCATGGCTCTTGCTGGCGAAGTGATACTTCTGTGCCTTTGCAGGCATCTATTTTTGAGATTTCTATAATAAGCACCAATCACAAAAAACTTGAGCACATGCACAGACACGCACATGCACACCCATGTATATAAATATCAAGAGCCGACTCAATACAAAATGCTGCATTTTCATAATAAAAGTGTCTTGGTATTGAGCCAGTGGGAGTCCGGATGGAAACGTGTGATGCCCCAGGAAGAGTGGGGAGATTTTCTAGGAACAGTTTGTTCTAGTCTAATTGGCTGCCTTCTAAATCCCGGTGCCCTGGCCGGCAGCTGCTGCCCACCCCTGTCCCTGGGAGGCTCAGGATGAAGTGGCAGCAAAGACTCATGCCTCTTGACAAGCCCTTGGTGGGCTCTGAGGGCTCTGCTCCTGCGTGGAGACCGGGAGCCCAGCTGCATGAGGACAAGCGCTGCTCTGACCTCCCCATGCCCAGCTTGGTCAGGAAGACGTTGGTCCCCACACAGCAGGCTCTCAAAGGCTCCCTAAGGGGCCCAGGGCCCTGCCACATAAATACCGCAGCAGAGCGGTGTTGTGGCTTTGGGAAGGGGCTTGTCTTATTTGCTCGTTTGGGATGACTTTTCTCTCCTCTCCCGCTGTGAAATGAGCTAACAAAAACAGCTTATATATAAAAAAAATTGGTCCTGCCCATGCATGGTTCCTGGTTTGCATAGAAGCTTTTAACTCAGGCAGACTGTCCCTCCAGGCAAGAGGAAGATGAACTCCACTGGGCCCCAGGGAGACACAGATGCTCTGGGGCTGATGTAGGAGGTGGACAAAATGTGGGTGCAGGGAGCAAAGGGGCATGGCTTCCCCTGTGGACCCCGCCTTGGCAATAGGCATTGGGGCTGGCTCTCCCTTGCTCAGGTGCATGCAGCACACTCTCTGGCTGTCACCTTACATGTTTCTGATGACCTCTGCAAAGGTTTTCACAGCCCCAGGCAGCCGGGAAGTGCAGTCCTATCTGGTGGCACAGGTGCAGTGGGCAGTTGGCTAAAGTGAGTGGGTCTTGAATCCCTGTCCTCCAGGTGGGGAAGCAGAGGTAGTCCAGGGCATGTGGGGCTTGTGCCTCCAGGGCACCTAGGACCTGGAGTCAGATTGGAAGCCCTCCATTTCTGTTTGCCCTCAGGATTCGATCATGCACGTGCCTGAAGATGCAGGAGCCTAAGGGCTGGGGGCTGTTCTGGATCTTCTATGTTTTCGTGCAAAGTTTCCCCTACCTTCTCTGGTTCTTGTCTATCTTCTGACTTTTTTACGTTCCTAATATGTCAAAGGTGGTCCCACTCAACCCGGCCTGCCACCTCTTCTAACCTGCTGTGGTTCCAGCCAGAGGTTCTCATCCAGGGGCCTATGCAGCCCAGGGGACACTAGGCAATATTTGGAGACATTTTTGGTTGCCATAACTGGCAGGGTGTGCTACTGCCATCTAGCGGATGGAGGCCAGAGATGCTGCCACACATCCCTCAGTGCACAGGACAGTCCCCCACAAAAAAGAATCCCCCAGCCCCATACGTCAGTGGTGCCAAGGTAGGGAAAGCCTGCTCTAGGTTTGAGCTGCCCAAGGCTGGGGGCTATGTGTTGGCTTGTTCTCCAGCCACATGCTACTTGAAGATACCTACAGGTGCCACTGCACCTCATAAAGGGAGTAAGGGGAGCTGGTTCATTTCCCTGGGAGCGCGTGTCCCCCAGCTCCAAGGCCTGCGGAAGGTGGCACAGCGGCCAAGCTCACCTTCTGAAGGATCTTCCACACCTTCTGGTAGAATCCCACGGGCACCCTATTGATGGCCCCGTCCAGCCTTCTCCTGCGCAGCCACTGGCCCTGCCGCTCCCCCCAGCCAATGTGATGCCCGCCTGAGTCTGACGATGACGTGCCAGTGGGCGAGGACGGGGTGCTGGACCTCTGCAAGACAGACAGCGCATGGCCTTAAACAACCTCAGAGCCGGTGTGTGTGTGGGGGTGCTCCGGCCATCATGAGTGAACTAGTCAAAAGACCAGATCACCACTTGCCCAGAGGGGAACATGGTTCCTTGATTTGACCTGGGCCATTTCTTAAGCTGGATTAACTCTGTCACGTACCAGTTTGGTTACTGAACTTGTTCTATGTACTCCGCCCAGCCCCGCGAGGTAGCAAGGACCCCGACCTGACCGGGAGGTTGGGCAGGTAAGGGTGTGGGCTTTGGGGTTAGCTACGAATCCCAGCTCAACACTGGCTGTGGCAATCCCTCACCCTGACAGTAGCTCTGGGCCTCATCTGCACAGGGTGGGGGGCATAGTCAGGGGCTTCAGGGAGCTGGCCAGGAGCGCTCATTGAATGAAGATGTAGGAAGCCCCATGAACACGCCTGGCTGGTGGTAAGTGCTCAGCGGGGTCAGCTGTCACTGCCAAGGCCTTCTGATACTGCTGTGCGAGGGCCTAGAGGGAGCCACCGGGCTCTTGGAGCAGGTGAGTCCCCCAGAGGCACCGCAGCCCCGGGAGGCAAACGTCAAAGTGCCCACTTTACTTCCGCAGTGCCACAGAGAAGTGGTAGTCACCTTCCCATAGTGCAGGTGCCACAGAGAAGCCAACACATAGCACGGGGTGGGGGTAGGGTGGGTGGGGGAGGGTCTGGAGCCAAAAACAAAAAGCAAAGGCTGGCGATCCACAGTTAGTAGCGAGGACCTCAGAGAGTATGGTATATCCACCTGTCCTTTTCAGTCTGTTCTCTACTCTGCCTGTTTTCAGCACAGGGCTTTATCCTGATGGGGGACAATGGCTGCCTCCAAGCCAGGAACACATGCTTTGCTGAGGAAAAGGTGAGAGGGTGTCATCTCCTGCCCGCCTTCTCGCCTGAGGCTGGATTTGCCTCCCTGAGGGAGGCGCTGGGGCAGGGCCAGCAGTTCTGCTCTGGCTCGGCAGGCCCCACCACAACAAAGGCGGAGGCAGCTCTGAGAGGCTCCCGGTGGGGGACTGGAGACCAGGCCTGAATGTGGGAGAGCCGCCTCTCAGCAGCAGAGAAGGTGAGGCCATGCCCCCTCCTTCCTGCAGCGAGGCTCCAGGCCCACCTTCTTCTGGTGGATGGACTCTGGGCCTACGGTCTCCAGGTAGGAAAGAGATAACCTTCATCCTTACATATTACCTTTGTTCTGGGCTATCTGGCAGTTTCATTTCTCAATGTGCACCATCAAATTTAAAGGTTTGCAAATGAAATTCAAATGTTAAGCACACTAGCAGGGCAGGAGGCAGGAGTGTTCTCTATGGACTCATTCTGACTTCATCAGATCTTATTTTGAAAAGGCTGTTAGGCTGGGTTATTCCATTGGGCTCATTACTTCCATTTAAATACGGCAACAATTAGATACAAATAAAAGTAATTACAGCTGCACTCATCAATGACTCAGCTGGTTTTCTCCTCATTTCAGGAGGAAGATTCAGACTCGCCTCTGCAGTTTGAACACCTCCTAGTCTTCCACTTGGTCTGAGGCCTCACACCAAGCAGGGCATAATGAGTAGAGTGCTAATCAGCACGTGCAGGTAATGGTTCACCACCAGGGCTCCAAAGAAAGGCACAGAAACAATGCCTCAGAGGATCCAGCAGCTCCGGGCCAAGCAAAGCTCAGCTCAAGAATTTCTCGGCTTTCTTTCTACACTCTCCTCATAATGACAGTCAAATGGAAACACTTGAGCCTGTGTTAAGGATGAGGTGGAAGCACCAGAAGGGCAACAAGAGATGGCGTCACCACCAACAGGGAGGTGGCGGTAAGGACAGCGGTTGGGACGCATGGTTTACCATAGACTTGGAGACATGTGCTCTGCTGGACATGGCCTGGCTCACAGAAAAGAGCTACAAGACAAAAAGAGTTCATTCAGTCATGTGCAGTGACACCAAAGAACACGAGCAGAGAGGAGGAGTATAGAACAGCATGGAAAACACCCGCGGAAAGGAAGTGCAGAGGATGCGGGCAGAGATCGGCAGGGCAGGGCAGTGAACTTGGGAAATGCTCTTTCCCTCACTGTGAAATGGTACCGTGTTCTAGTCATGTGTGGAGGGGGCCTCATCAAGTTAGGACCCAATTTATTTTCCCAGGCCACATTCATGAAATGCTCATCTTTTATGTTAAGAGTTGTGACAATCTACAGAGACCAATAAAATACCCATCACCAGCGGTTAGCATCTGGCACCTACTGGCATTCAATATATTTGTTAAATGAACGAATAAGATCAGGCTGATGACCTTTGGCCAGATAAGTATTTCTTCATCTAAAAATCTAGACTGTACCCGTAACTTGCACAGGGATGGTGCCTGAGCATACACACGTGTACCCACGCACGGTGTTCTTGCAAAGGTGAAGAGAAATCGAAAATGCCATGGCATCTATTAAATTTTGGACAGAGAAAATATGTTTACTTGATGGAAGTAGCCAAATACAAAACTTGTACTGGCTAACTGAATCTAAACATATCAAAGAAGAAAGGTGATCATTTTGTCCCCATAATCTGAAAGGACGACATTAAATGGAGGCAGAGGGAACCACCCATATTCCCCCACCCGCAGCCACCATGAGGATGTAGGTAACCAGAGGGACGGTGCCACCGAGTGGCTGGCAAAGGAACATGTTTGGAAAGTCTGTTCTTTACTTGGAAAGGGCATAAATTCGAATGAACGAGCACGGTGTGTTTCACCCTGGGACAACATAGAGGCTGCATGGCATTATACGATCCCTCTATGCCCTCTCAGTCATCGAGACATTCAGTCATTAGGAACATGACTCTAATTTTATGCAAGGAGGAGGAAGCATAGCATAGGGTGATATCAAAGAATGGTGGCCTTACATATTTTTTCCTCCCAGGGTTAAATTGCCCCCCCCATCCAGCCCCCCACAGGCAATCTGGGGACAGGAATAGCAGTATTCTTTCTACCAATATAATCAATCACCACATTTTACTTTTCCCTATTTGTTTCCCTTTTTTTGAACAGAAACTCCCGCAAGGCAGAGCCCAGGTCCATCCCTGTCACAAAGTATCCTGCGAAACCTGAGTCTGATAAATGGATTTTGTTTAAAGGCATGGGACAAGGCCATTTCTCCTGCTTTCAAACCCAGCACTCTGCCTAGCCCAGCTGCAGAGTTACCTCCACCCAAGCCTGTTTGATGGGCAGAATGGTTCTCCACGTGCTCAGACTCTCCGTATTCACAGCCTCGCTTTCCACATTCAAGCCAGAAAGAACATGAGGCACATACAGACAGTGAAGGATGAAACAAGACAAAGATGTTTCACCTGTTCATCAGCACTAAATCGTCTAGTCATCTGCAAGTAAAAATACATCAGGAAATAAACAAAAACCAGTTTTGAATCAAGGATGCTCTGCTACTTCTATCACCCTCTGGACAACCCAGGGAAGCATTGGCCCAACTGCAGGGTGTGACTCATTAATCACATCTAGTGGGTCAGCCTTTGAAATGGAAAAGAAAATCTGAGTGCATTTCTCACTGCAGGTCATGGTTACAAGGAAACTCTATTTCCTACTGTAGATCACGGTCAAGTAAGTCCTAGCACAATACTAGCACATTAGGACTGAAAACCTGTTGACTTGCAGTCCTGTGCGGTCAGTTCAGAAGGAATTTATGTGAATTAAATAAAGGTGAACAAAGAAAAGAGATATCTGTGGCTGGTGAAAATACAGGTATCATAAGCATTCCATTCTATTTCTGGATTCCTCTGGCTATTTGATTTGAAGGACACATTTGATTCAGTTACTTTTTTGCACAACTCTAACTTTTTAAATGGCTGTGGCCCACTTGAAAGAGAGGCCTGGCAACAGAGGCAAACATGGGGAAGGGCGTTTTCTGGAATGTTCATATAACATGTTGAAGTTAAGGATGAGCATATGTGGGTGCACGTGAGCGGCTCTGGGATATCTGGGTACAGGGTATGTTCAGATTCCAGGACGGAAGGGATGTTACATCCTCTACAAAGAACAGGCTGCACCCTGCATGCCCTGGGTTTCTATCACTTTCTGGGGTGAGCCCAGGTAGGAAAACCACTTCTCTCCCGGTACTGCTGCGGCTGCTGCCGAGACCTCTTCTCACCTGTTTCATCTCACTCCTCAGCCTGTTAATGCCACTCCTCTCGGTTTTGGTGACTCCAGTATGTCCCACCTCATGGATGGAGATGGCAGGGCTGGATGTAGAGGAATGGATAGGCCGCACTGGAGGGGAAACACACGTGGTTCTTAGAAACTATATAGCATCCACCCTGAGTAAGGAATATGTGCGATGTGCGTATTTTTATCCACGTTTCTCTCCCCCACTCGATGATAAACTCTTTAGAGGAGGCCTCATCTGCCCTGACCAGTGCTGTTTCCGGCACCTGGAACCATACCTGCTACATACACAGCCCGGGCTCAATATGCGTTCGAGTGAACAGATGAGTGTGAACGTAGCTTAAGCAGCGTGCAGAAAACACTGAGTGGCCATGAACCCTTTCATGAATTGGATATTTTAAAAAATATATATTTTTTTACTTCTCTAAACACACACCTTCCTTGTAGAAAAAAGACCACCCAATTAAGGGGCCTGAGGGCCAGAGAGGGAGGTCCTGGGAGAACAAGCCGACCAAGGGCTGCAGGTGCAGAGCTGCGGGTCAGTGCACTGCTGCCATCACAGAGGGGCAAGGAGGCCTCCGTCACCTCACCTCACTTCCAACCTGCTGCCGCGGCCTCGGGACTCCCACCTGTCTGCCGCCCTGCCCCATACTCCCCTGGTTCTCCATGCTGGGGTCACCATGAGCGCCTAAAAGGCAAGTGTGATCACGTCACTGCCCACTCAGAATCCTTCCAGGCCTAGCTCTGTCCCCACTGCCTGGCACACCCTTTTCTTCTGCAGGCCCACCTCAAAGGTCACGTCTCAGGCAACCTCCCCTACACAGCCCACCTTCCCACCCAACCCACCACTGAAGACACAGGAGTGGAGGAATAGAAATAAATAAGGAAGTCAGGGGACACTAACATTTAAAGGACAGCAGAGAGGGAGGCACCCACAAAGGAAACGCAGTGGCTAGCTGGAGAGGGAGGAGGAACACCGGGAAAGTGAAAAACAGAAGCCAAAGGGGTCTGGGAGTCTACAGTGGGGCCTGTGTGGGGTGAGCCCTAGCTGGAGATATTTATCTCAGACACGTCAAGATGTAATAAAAATTCTAAGACTATCTGAGTTTCCTACTTTATAAAAATTGGACAATTACAAAGGACAATGAACAAATGATGTTATCTGTCCAAAGACAGGACCTCTCCTGGCCTTGCTTGCAATCAGACATATTTATGGCTTTCAAGTGACAACATTCTGTTCCTAGCTTTGTAGGCATCTATAGCTTTATATCTAATAACAAATTTTTAGTAATTATTTGTGTTAAAGCATGTATGTCATTTTGATGAGCAGAACACATTAAATATTTATCGTCTGTATTTACATTTCAAGGACTGTGCATTTGAAAGAACTGAAAATTACTTTTGGAAAAAGATCTTGAGCATTCCTCCTTCGGGAATGGAGAAAAGTCACCCAAACCCATCTGACTGCACGAGGTGTCTTTGTTAGCTGGCTGGCATGCACTCTGGGGAAAAAAATGAAGTACTCAATGTCCTTCTTATTAAATAAAAAGAATGACAGTCCACACTGCATTTCTTTGGCTTCATGAAATAAATCTACAAATGTGTCTGCAAATCATTCATTTTGCTTTATTATGAAGAGAAATGATAATTGCTTCAATTATAATTAGGGAGCATTTGAGAACAGAATTCCACCAGGAGTTGGGTGATTATATTTCCAAGCACTGCAAGCAGGGTTCCGGTACAGATAAAAACTGAGCAGGCCAGACAGGGACGGAGCAAACTGACTCAGCAAGAGGTGCTGTGAGGTTGCAGAGGGCTCTTTGCCTGCCCCATGAAGGGGGCTGGGGTCTGGTTGAGGACACTTCTGCCCAAACCAAAGGCGGGGCACTCAGGTGATTGGAAAAGGCAGCCCTTCCATCCTGACACCCTAGTCACCCCACCCCTCCTAACACTGGCGCACAAGTGATGGTACCTGGACCTGGCAGAAGGAGGAAGGCAGCAGGCTGTGTGCACACCATGCCCACGTGTTGTCACAGTTCTCTCAGTAAGCCAAGGAGGGGTCACAAAGCCCGAAGAGTTGGAGCCTTGCACCTAGGACCCTGTCCGTCTTGGTCAAGTAGGAACCTTACTCTCATACATTATGTCCCAAATCGCAATTACTGATGTCGATTTGTATATAAATGAAGCAGTTCCAGGTGACGCCCGGGACACGTCCATCAGGCCCTCTCGTCCCCTCCCTGCAGAGGTAAAATGAGCATTTACTTACTGCTTCTTTCAATGCCAAACTCTTTTCCACTCAGAATATGGTGCAGAAGATTTTTCATATCAAAAGGGCTGAGGTTCATCAAACTTTCAGAAGCTTCCTCTCCTAGAAACAAATATCCTGTAAGTGTCCCAGACACAGGGCTGGTGGCAAGTGAAGGTAGAGCCGGGTGGGCCTTGGGGTGATGACAAAGGGCACTGCGGCAGGTCTCCCTGTTTAGGATTACCTCACCACTGCTTCAGGGCTGAAATGTACTGATTGATCCTTGGTGATTCTAAATGCTACTGTTGAAATTGTGTATTTTATTAGCTCTCAGATGCGTGTTTTTCACACTGTAATGATCCCAATGTTGGAACGTGCCTTGCAGTTGATTTACACATGTCAGTTGGTAGGATGTCTCCCAGTGGAGGTGTGATTAAATGGGGGATGACAGCTCCTGCAAGGAGCTACAGTAAGGAGCAGGGCAGAAGATTCCAGTGCCTCATTCTCCCTGACATGAAATCCAGCACCCTGTGCTGGATGGCCTGGCGAACTTACATCTAAATGAGAGAACCTGGGAAAGCAGAAGCACGCTCAAAGGCTCAGAAGCCCGGGTTCCAGAGTACTTAGGTGGGGCTCCCCGGGGCGGGTAGGGGGGTGGGGGGTGCTGAGGGAGCCTCTGGAGGGTCTGCCTACACTTCGTACCTGAACAGTTCAGGCTCCGTGCCAGCTCTGTGGCCATCACCTGAATGATGAGTCCGATCCGGAGCCTGAGCATCTCCATGAAGAGGCTGGGCTGTGCCCGAACGTACATCGCCAGGTAAACCACAATCTCCTGATGCAGATACACGTGGAGACAAGCGTTTCAGAGGCAGGGTGGTGGCAGAGGCCCCTGCAGCCCGGAGAAGGCCGCGGCCCTGCCCTCCCCGGCCAGCTGACCTGCGTGAGGACCGCGATGCTGATATCCTGCCCACTGGCTTCGTAGATGAGTTTTGTAAGCTCCTCGGGGGGAAGGGGCCTAGGAAGGAGCATCAGGACACAAATACCATGAAAGATGCCTGAGCGGCGCCTCCTCGCCCTCCGTGGAAGATGCTTATTTTCTTGCTGGAAGCTCCTGAGTGACAGTGACTTTAAAAAGACCCTCTTTCTGGGCTGGCTGAGTGGCTCAGTTGGTTAAGAGCTCGCTCAAGAGTTTGAGCTCTGAGCAACAGCAGTTCGAGTCCTGGCCCGAGCTGAGCAGCC
>NW_017731363.1:4033311-4051174 GCF_001890085.2 Hipposideros armiger
AGCTGCCAACAGGTGGCAGGATGGCTCAGCTAAAAAAAAAAAAGACCCTCTTTCTGAACAGTGGATGGAACTGATGTTTTCCCCACGCCCCCCCACCCTCCGCCAACCTTAGCCCCGCCCCCCCCAGGCTGAAGGCTTACGCAGAGATAGTCTTCTCCCGCGGCTCCGGTGGTAGGCCCACTGTGAGCTGCTTCTGGTGTGATAGCAGGTCTGTACAGGCCTACTCATTTAGGAGAAATGGTGAGAGAGAGAGGAAAAGAGAGAGGGAGACGGGGAGAGGGAGGGAGAGAGGAAAAGAGAGAAAAAGGGAGGGAGAGAAAGAGGGAGCGGGAGTGAGGAAGGAAGAGGGAGGGAGAGGGGTAGACGAGGGGGAGACGAGGAGGAAGAAGGGGAGAGAGGAAGGGAGGGAGAGAGGGAGATTAGCAAAGCCAAAGGGGAAGGGGATTGCCAATAAGGTCATATATTAACCTTTACACACTTTATGACCCATGTTGCCATTTATTTGAAAAATTCATACATAGACCCCCGACTGAGCAACCCAGGCAGGGCTGAGTCCCCTAGATGATTGTGTCCCCAATATGTGGCCTCAGGACCAGCTCTGCAAGGCCCATTAGTGGGTATTTAATGCCCATCCATTGTAGCAAACACATTGGATTCCCTGATATGCTACAAAGGGGATGAGCTGTCACGAGTCCCAAGATACTGATATTAAGGGTTAATTACCACATTATAGTCCTAAATGATCAGTTTCCCCACTATTCTCATATAATAAATACCATCACCTTACCATAACACTGAACTTTAATGTCTTAGGAAGTGGTTCTGGATTTTTACAGGGCCTTAGGGTTATAATGTTAATGATGATTAGACTGTGGATATACAGAAATAAGAGAGCTCTATTTAAGAGGGTGCCAGGCCACAGACCAGTTTTGTTTTATTTATTGGGAAAACCTTTCTCTGCAGCTAAGAAGAACAAAATGAATCAACTTCAATTTCATTTTCTCTGCTCATCTTTCAAGGGCAGTGGGAGGTCAGGAGAGGAGGGCCCACTTCACCTATATATTAAACAACTGGTTTCCTTCACAAAGAAGAGGCGCTTGCCTCCAGCTTTCATAACAGGAAGAGGGCATGGGGCTAGAAAGGACAGCCAGACAGCCCGCGCAGTGGCTCTGACCTCGGCCAGCACCTCCACTTTCTTCCTGAGCAGGCCAGAGATGTAGCGAATCAAACCCCACTCCTGGTTCAGGCCGGCTTTCCCATAGAGCTCACTGAGGAGGTTGTGAACAGTGACACCATGTTGTCCGGAGAGATTTGTGTCCCAGCTGGGACCCCTGTCAAGAGACAGAAAGTAAGGCCCCCAGAAGTAAGGCCCGGAACATGTGCAGGCTGGCTTCTCTTGTAGCAGAGCTCACTTGGCAGGAAGGGGAATGAGTCACTAAGCCCTCTGCCAAGTGCTCGGCCCGCCCAGTGCCTCCGAGTCCCATGAGAGGGTTGTGTCTTACCAACGCATCCCTTCTGTCTATTTGGAACAGGAGCCTAACATCGGGAAATGGTGAGATCCTGGCCTTACCCAGCCTTCTCGTTCAGGGAGGCCAGCATGAGTGGGCAGAGGTGGGGGTGGAAGTCTGTTCGTGGTGATCCTGGGTAACGTGGGTGAATATCATCATGACCTATCTTACCGGAAGGGCAAGAAGACGAGGGAACAGAGTCCAGGAGGATGGGGAAAACTTGGCCTAGTGAAGACCAGAAACTTCCTTTTTTGTTTTACTGGGGAACAGTGTGTTTTTCCAGGACCCATCAGCTCCAAGTCAAGTAGTTGTCTTCAATCTAGTTGTGGAGGGCGCAGCTCCTTGGCCCATGTGGGGCTCAAACTGGCAACCCTGGTGTTATGAGCACTGCGCTCGAACCAACTGTGGTAACCGGCCACCCCAGAAACTTACTTTATCATATACAGAATGTACAGAATGTCTGCTTGGTCCTGTAGGTTCGAACAATCTTTCAGCTGTTCAACCAGTTTTTCACAGTCCACATCACCATGGTCGTCTCTGGGCCACTGGAAGTCATCTTCAGGGGTCTGGCAACACAAAAGCCAAAAACCAGGGGATAACAGACTGAGCTTTCAAGCTGTCAGAAGATGGAAAGTGACACACCAACCTGGTCTGGGAACTCCGTCACTGTGCTGTATTCCGGGTTTTCAGTGAAAATTTTGTATTTGTTTATTTACATGCTTTACTATTTTTGATCAGTGAATCACTGTATTAGTCAATGTTTCCAAGAGACTGGACTGAATAGGTTAAAATATGTGTAAGTTCTATTTAAAAAGTTCAAAAACAGGCAAAACTAACCCCTGGTATTAGAACGTATGCTAGCAGTCACCTCTGGAGTGAAGGGGGAGGAAGCTTCTGGGAGGGGCACAAAGGGTGGCTGGTCATTTACCTGCATCTTCTGGCTCAGTGATAAGCCATTGAGTTCAATTCTTATACTTCATATACTTTTCTCTATATATGTTATACTTCAACAAAATATGTTTTTGAAAACAAAGCAAAACACAAAAAGTATGTGAGTTTCAAACAACCTAAAATTGAGGTTAAGATATTCTCCAATTGACGCTGAATCTTTCTATTCATGTGGGATAAAATCAAGGGGGGGTTTGCTGGATAAAAATAACAAATTATGGGAACCAGTAGGGAACACCCCCAGATTCCTCTCCTGAGGATTTTCTTTCCCCAGTTTGTACCCTGTTCTGCAAATAGCCTGGTCTTGGCTGCCTGGCACAGACAGGACAGGGCTAGGCAGTCCTTATTTCCTCTAGTGTGACACACATTCTGAAGAGTTGGCAGAAAGTCAGTAGCCTTTTCCTACACACAGAACATAAAGGTTTGCATCAAATTCAATGTGTGTACTGACACATAGCAGATTCCAGACAACTAAGTGAGTGGGTTCCCACTGAAACCCAGAACTTCTATTCCTGAAAGTCCTGGACATCAAGAAATATGCCCTTTCTTTTGAGTTTAACCACTTAAAAGAGTTCTTAAGATTACACCAGCATCGAAGGACATCACACTTAAAAAAAAGTGATTCTAAATGCTTTACCTTTTTTAGGAGTGGCTGAGTAGAATCAACAAGATTTAGCGATTTACGGTGGACACTTAGAACTTTAGTTGGCAAAGTCATGGGAACAACTGGAAAACAAAAGAATAGAGAGAACTCTTGAGGAGGAGGAAGGATAAAATACTTCTTTTAAGAGGTATAGTGGCTGCTCCTTGTTCAATACAAACCAACTAAAGGAAGGACTACTTATTTAGTATAATTAATTTCAACAGGAATTTATCATGTAACTATATCATGTGCTAAATGAGGAAACAAGAAATGAGCCGGACATGGATCTTGCTTTAAGGAGCTGAATTTCAAATTTTCCCTCCTGGAATTCAGGGAAAATTACATAGCATCTTAGGATGGAAGGAGCCTAAGAAACAATTGAGCTCGACCACCAAAATAAGAGAGTAAGCTGAAAAAGGAAACGTTGAGACACAGAAAGCAGGACAGCCAATGCAGGAGACAAGGGAAGTCTTAAGGAACTCCCCAGGATGATGGCGTAGAAAGATCCTAGGATAAAATCTATGTCCTGGACATGAAGGGCAAATAGACCATAGGGTGCAGTGAACTTCAAAAACAAGCAAGTTGAGGGCTGCCATCACCATGACCTCTTCCATTATACCATTAAAAAAAAAACCTCACTGAAACTATTCTAGAATGTACTCCACAAAAGGAATAAATTGAGAAAGGGGAACATGCCAGATTCAGGAAACAGGGAATCTAACTGAAGCGCTAAGCAAAGGAGATTCCAAGGGTTATATGGTAAAGAGAAGTCCCAGGGTGCCAGATATGCAAAAGGCCTAGAGCTCAATCAGCCAGACAGAAGGAGACCCGTGGATGCTAAGAAAAGTAGTAGAACAGAGAGATCCCTGGACATTATTGACCTTGTGGAAATTTGTATTGTGAGGCCATTTGAAGGTGTAAAAAGGAAGCAAAGCAAATGAAAAGATGGGGCAACTATTAGCTTTAGAAAACACAAAAAGTAAAAATGATAATATAATTACAGTATATACTATTGGATTGTCGGAAAAGTCATGACGTATGTTTTCTATGTTTTTCATTGCAAAAATGCATCATGACTTTTCCGACAACACAATATAATGCTCAGTTGGGAAATAATATCTGCATACATACAATAATATAAAGAGTGAGTATTGTTTTAACTAAACTTGAATATAATTACATCGGCAGGTTAGGGAAAGAGAAGCTGAGGAGTGGTGATTTAAGACAGCTAAATCCTCACCCCATAAGAGAAAGTAAAAAGATACTGAATAAAGTCAGCACATCAAAAGACAGCAGTATACACACATTATTTTAAAAATATGGAGCTATGTATTGTAAATGTCATAAGAAACAACTAAGTTGAAAGCAGTTACCTCTTAAGTAGAAGGACTGGGGGTGGGAGGGGGGAGGGGCAGTAGGAAGGGCCATTTCACATGGGTGTCAAACCGGCAACCTTGCTGATAAGAGCACGGGCTCTCACCAGCTCGGCAGTAGGAAGGGGAGGGGGGAGGCAGGAAACATCTGCACTTTGTTCTCTTTTAGGATTCTTTGACTTTTAAATTATGCTCATGCATTACTTTGATAAAAGAAGTTATTTTAACAGGCAGAAAACAGTGAATAACATACACGGAATTTCCAAACCCTTTGCTTTTGCCATCAAGGAGAGTATATCCCGAGTAGAGTGGATGGCACTGAAAACATGGCTGTCTTCTGAAGTCTTCTTACAAAGAGGAGGCAGGTAGCACTTCAAGGAGGTGCTTTGCAGGAGCTGGTTGATATACTGGTCAAGTTCGTCCTGGCTTTCTGTAATTGGACAAGCAAGCAAAAGAGCCAATGAAAACAAGCTGCAGAGATATGCTAAAGGCATAATAGTGATTGTGTGTAGTACGCAGCACTGAGGAAATTTAGTGGAAGACAACATTTTCATATATAATAGATATTTGCACTGTATATGTTTGTAAAGTCACTGTTTGGAAAAACTTCATCCTAGGAAAAGGAAACACAGGTCAAGATAATGTTTGCGTCACATCATCGCCAGATAAACTGAATATGTAAGATAACCTGGGGCCAGCAGTTATGATCTGATCTTTCTGTTTTAATTTGTCATGAATGAGCTAAACATTATGGAGCCTCCAGCCCCAATCCCAAGTATTATCTAAAAGTAAAAAACAGGTCACTTCAACCTGAAACCCTGTCAGTTTGAGAAATGTTTTATATATATAGGATTTCAGCACTCATACCTAATCAAACCTAGATCCTTCTACCATTCCTTTGAAAACTCAAGCAGGGTGCTTCTGTCCTTAGAATATATTTGTGAAAAGTGCTCATTACTGACACTCTTTGTCCTTCTAGGTTTAAAAAAGCCCCACTTTTGCAGTTTAGGCTTTTAAACTGGCATTTTATTCACTTTAATGAGTGCAAGTTTCCAAACCCTCTTTTTTACTATGTTAATTACCAGTCATTGTCTGTGCTTAAGTCTTAGGGCAATTTTATAACAACACCAAAGTTTCAATAAATTCAATGAACTGCCTGCAAAGGCATGCCCAGCTATACCTTGATTTATGGTGTCTTCCAAATATCCTCCCAAATCTGAAGTGCTGTCAGGACTGAAGCTTCCTTCGCTGGCATTATCAAACAACTTCTCATCACAGTCTGGGTCCAGGAAGGTCAGATACGTGTAGAAAGACGTGGTGAGAAATTCCGAAAGGCTCCCTAGTTTTACTCTGCCAAGGAGACACTCTGTTACAGATATAGGTGCATGTGGACAAACTTCCACTATGAATCACGGAGAGACTTTTCAACAACCAGGTGGCGCTTCTGCCAGTATCAATAAATACGTCACTCAGCGGTAGTCAGCCAAGAAATTAAAATGAAAATTCAATAGCAAGTATGAAGTGGAAGCACACAAAATATTAAAAGCCAAAATGAATCACGCTGATTTCTTACTTCTGAACCCAACACAAATAGAAATCTATTTTACTGAACCAAACAAAGTTTTACAAAACGTATTGAGCGAACCACTTTAAACCAGAACCAAGTGTTAGGGGATTTTTTTGGCCCTAAAAATGAATGGACCAGAACAAAACCATAAGCAACAATTCTCTGGGTGAACGTGTGCCATTGTTTATGAGTCCCTGCCATGCAACATGGCCACATAGGTGCAGGTTGGGATGTCTCAGAGCCCAAACTCTCTCTAGAAGGAATGTGATTAGTAGGCCATCCCCTGACCACAGCAGACGTCCAGAGTGGCCCTAGTATATTATCAGGCTGGGCAAAGTTCCACTGAAAACTGGGAACTGGGTTTGGCAGTGTGGGGTCCCATTACAAAGGCAGCAGTCTCGGAGCTCTGCAGGTCCGTTCCCAGATTCAGGGAGCAGGTGGAATGTTCGTCCTACAAAAAGTAAGCCTGCTCTGTGTGCTTCTTCAAATGTTAGTTCTGGAAGCAGAAATGGCTGAGAGAAACGTTTAAGGAGTAAAGTGAAGTGTGGGATGCAAATGAATTCATAGGTGATTGAGTTTCAACAGGCAAATGGACTACATCATAAACATGGTCTGAGGGAAAGAAAAGCCTTCCCTTCCTAAAGTAATAACTTTCCCACTTAAAGCCCCGTCAGCAGTTCTAGTGATGGTTTTTCCTGAGGTTGGGGAACAGGAGCAGGTGAGGTGCAGCATGGAAAAAAGACAATGAAAAGTTTCCCTCTATGAAGTTCAAAGGAGTCGGGTCAAAGGCAGAAGAAAGGTAGTAATTTAAAAAGGCTTCTGATAGCAAGCGACCGGAGGTGGGTCCACAGGGGTACAGGTAGGCATCTAGGGTGAGTTCAGTTTTTGAAAGACCCTCAGTTCTAAAGAAAAAGGCATGAGATTCAATTGTAACTATCAAGAACTTAGTAGGAAAGGTAGCTGATGGAGCCTAGGCATTTGTTTCGTTCCCTGGTTCTCTGAACTGTTGCCATACTCTGTAAATGGAGGCCCTCCTGACTCCTGTAAGCCCTTAGCCAGTTCCACATGGCTGTTAGAGCCTGGTTTCTGGATTCACACAGAGCTTCTGCACCTGCTCGTCTTGTGCCCTGCTCTCTGCGGCTACAGCTCCTTGTCTGTAAAATGGGTTTACAGCCCACGTGGCCAAGTGAAGACTAAGTGTGACAATCCATACAAAGCAACAAAGTACGCACTGCAAGTGCTCAATGAACTGCAGGGTCCTTTTGACAATGATTAGATTTCAATTAAAGAGTTTATTTTGACAAACAGTTCATTAGGGGCGTATGGTATTTTCCCTTGGTTATGATGCCATACACCAGGTGGTAACTTATTTAAACTGGAGGTGAAACGTATGAAAGTGGATGCCAACTGCAGTTATGGCGCTAGAGCTGGAAGTGTAGATGGCAAAATGCTGGGGATGGTCTTGCTGACACTCCTGAGAGGGGCCAGGAGAAGCTCTGTGAGCAGCACTTAGAAATATAGAGACTCATCCCTGAGGACATCGGGCTACATGAAATTAGCCAGTCACAAAAATACTGGATGAGTCCACTTAGATGAGATACCTAGAGACAGAAAGTAGAATGGTGGTTGCTTGGGGCTGAGGCCAGGGGGAAACGGAGAGTTGTTTCATGGGTACAGAGTTTCAGTTCTGCAAGATGAGAAAGATCTGGAGATCAGTGGCAAAACAATGTGAATGTACTTAACACTACTGAACTGTACACTTAAGAAGAGTCAAGATGGTAAATTTTATGTTATATGTAATTTACCACAATTAAAAAAAAATTACAGTGGCAGCAGGGTCCCTGGTCTGGGAGGATGTGAGAAGGGCTGACTTCAAGCCCCAAACACTTTTAGCAACTGGCATTCCATCAAGGACCAAATGGAAGCCTCCCTGAACCCGGGAAAGGCCACACCTCCCTGGGGCTGGCTGCACAGTGAGGTTCTCCTGGGGCCCTTCTGGCATATTCCAGGGATTTCAGAGAGATCAGGGCACAGCTGCTACAGAGGAAACCTCTGCCTGTGACAATCATAGGGTACAAACACAGAAGGGGTTTTCTTGGGTGGTGAGTCCCCTATCACTCTAGGTGCTAATCATATATAACACCTGGGCCTGCACCCTGGAATGGGTGTCATTCCACTGAGAATGAGGGGACAACGGTTTAGGTAGGCCCACTCCGGTGCTCTGCTCTGAGAATCACTAAGGAATTTGTAAAGTTCTATAAATTATTCTTCAGGTGACAGCACACTCATGTGAATTCAAGGAGTATTTATTGAGCACCTGCTAGATTCTAGGCACTGGGTATTTTCTTATGCCTTTTACTAGAAACAGACACAGCATTCCATGAACGCATTCCAAGAACGCCACTTCAGAGAAATTGATATGTTCACCTCTCTATGCCCCAGGCCTCCTGGCGCCTGTAAAAGCTTCACTAATACCCACTGAATGCTACTTTAGAGATGACTCCAGTTTCACATGGGTGACCGGATTAGTACAATTTTAACTTCCTTTTTACTCTAAAGCGCCATGCTTCTGGGTTCAGCAACTGATATGAAAAATGGGAGAAAGGCAGCAAAAGACTTTAAGAAATGTCGATGTTGCTTTTATTTATAAAAAAGTCATAAATTACCTAGCTCCTCCAAAATATCCATCCTCTAGTTTTCTAATTGTAGAAAGGACTGCAGGATGAATATCTGAGCCATCATTCACTAAGGGGAAAAAAAAAAGATGAATTAATTTACCTAATCTAGGAATACTTTTTTGGGGGGTGGGGGACATGCACTGAAATGCTTTCATCAACACATTCTAATTAAAATACATATGTGATAGAAGATTCCTGAGCTAAGAAATTGAACTACTGAGAACTCCTTTCAGTACTCAGCTCTGTCCTGGGGATCCATTTAAACCATTTTGAAAACGGCCCAAACCAACAGTGGGACATGAATCAGGAAGAGCAAGTGTGTCGAGTTACTGAGCATGGTGTGGGTGACGGGGAAGGTGAGTGTGGGTCTGCCTGTCATCCGCCAGCAGGTGCACAGGTAGGCCAGCTCGATCCTCAGCATTTCCACGATCATCTCATTGTCCAGGGCCAGGTAGAAGTGGTGCTGGTCAGTGAACTGCAAGTCAAAACAGACCAGGTAAAAGGCGGTCCTTCATGTCCTTCGACACCACCCCAGCTGTCGTTCACGGCAGCACTAATCCTTGTGTTATGTTTCCACAGAAGAGGTTCAATCCTGGCTGTAATCCGCCCATTATGCGGCTCTCCTCGCAATCAGACAAATCGACTTGTTGCTTGCCCAGGAGCCGTGGAAAGGAAAGGTACACAGCTAGATCTATTTACAGCTAGCTCCTCAGCTGGGGATTTAAGCACCTGGCCCAATACTGCCGTCTCCTAAAGGAAATCAATAACTCCTTAATTCGTACTCCTCCAGGGCTGCTGGGCTCAGAGATGCTTTCCAAGTGAGGGCGCTGAGAGCAGGTGAGATGGGGAGATGGTGTTTACCTGAATGATGGCCTGGTTAATATGATGAACTAAAGGTACTGTGGCCTGATGTCAAGGAAAATCAAACTGTTCTGGCCTCTGGACTAGTCCATGCTCTGGTTTGAAATTTGTTATGAAAGGTAATAACTCACAAGATTGAAGTGAGCAGTGTGGGTTAGGGTGAAAAAGAGCAACTTGGGGCTACTGACTCACGACAGTGTGCCCGGGTAGTGGGGGCGCTGTGCCCCAAGTTGATAAAGTGATGCCACAATTGGTCTTTCTAGCTGCCCAAATGGATGAAAAACTATTGGTTTGGGTTCCACAGGACTAGTTTCCTTTGGAAACAAAAACTCTGAAGAAAAGTTCTGTAATCGAGGATCTCGTCAAGGGGATTGGGGCCTGAAAATCAGACTGGCTGTGTGTTACACAAAGGGTCTGATGACAAACCTATGCAAGGGTGAGGGACAATTGCAATTAGGGGCACAAGGGCTGAGAGTCAAGTGACATGTCACTAGCAAATTTGTAAAGCGGTGTGAATTTCACTACTACTCATGACTGGAAGTCCTGGCACACTCAATTCAATTCAAGCCACATGTAATGAGCACCTATTCTGAGTAAAGAATTGTACTAGGTCCCAGGGGTCACCATATATGTCTCTATTGGAACACATGCATGCATATTCTACCACACACAAAGGGGCTCACCAGACAGAAAAGACAGCTTAATGAAAGGATGCTTGTTGGTTTGCTATGGGCCTGCTCTTCTCACCTGGGGTGTGAAAGTAAAGATTTGGTTCCTAATCACATATAGTTTAGATGTTCCAAGGACACCAATGTGCCGATAGGGTCGGCCACTCAATTTCATATTCTTATTCCGTCCTATTTGAAAAATTAAAGAGAAATTGGAGTAAAGCAAATACAGTAACATCTAATCCGAGTGACTTTGGGTAAGACTGAACTTATTTTTATGTTAACTCACTGTTTTTTTTAATACTATCATCCTTCTTTAAATGGGACAAGGATGAATTAAAAACAAATCACACCCCCTTCTTTCAATGCATGTATACGAACAGCACCTGGTTCAACATCTATATGGAATAAAACTATTAAAAAGACTTTATTAATGTTTACTTTTAATTTATTCAGTATGGAGCCATAATACTAAACAACGCCAGATTTTAGAAAAAGTAAAGAGAGCCCTCTCCCACTGTAATGGGTAAATGAGCATTTTCTGAGATGACAGATGAAAATGACAACCATTATCAAGACAAAAATGACTGTTCCAATTGTGAATTTTCAAAGGTGCTGCTTATTTTACAACAGATCTGGCAAATGACACGGCCATCCTGCGGCAGGCAACATCTACTGACCTGGCATGAGAAGAATGTGCTTGTTCGCTCACTCTTCTTCACATGGAAGTAGTCAAACCACCTGCTTTAGTGCCTTGCCCAATTCTTTCGAATTTACACATCTCACTGTTTCCCCCAGACCCAAAACCTAGAACCAAGATGCCCCCTCGTCAAAAACACCCTGCTATTTTCCCAAACCTACCAAGTTTGGCATATATGTGGCTGAGGATCCGGCCTGGTTGGACTCGGATTGGGTGAATGTCAGCAATGCTCTGGACGTCTATCCCATGCTTCCTCAGCAATTCCTTAACGTGCTTGTTTTCTGCTAGAACAGTAACTGCAATCAAGAAGGACGGAGAATCCGCATTAGACTGTGCCTTTGTCTCTTCACATGGATGTGCAGCATTATGTGATCTCTTCATTGGCCTATGATACACACATTAGCATGCTCTCCACGCACTGGGTGGCTTTGAAAATGACAGCACTTGTACTGCTGCTCTTCCTGGTTCTCTCTGGCCTTGTCTCCCCTCAACACCCACGATGCATATTTATCAAGCACCTACAATATACAAAACAGTCTGGTACGAGTCTTATAGAAATGGTCTTCAATGGGTCCCAAGCCAAATTACCCCATCTCAAATGATGTCTTGCCGCCCTCTGGGTCTGCATTTATTCTAAACCTGTCTTGTGTTATTTGCATATGGGATCACGAGTGGAAACAGCTCGGCATGGGGCAACCAGGAGAAGCCTGTGTCCCTGCTACCAAAGGGCAGGAAAGAGGCACAATATGGTGGCGTGTGCTAGCAGCAGGGCTCTGACAGAGGGGGAGGGCTTCCCTCCGGATAGAAGGTAAAGTGGGGCTGTTAGTGGGCTGCTGGTGGTAATGGGGCAGCCCAATGCCAGGCCCTGTACCCTCAATGGGTTGGCCTGGGGCCCATCTCCGGTAGGTGAGGCTGGGCACCTGGTTCTCCTGCAGGCAGGGAGCTGAGTGCCTGGGACATGGGTGCCTGAGGAGGGGCCTCACACCCCCACACCGCTGTATCTGTACTGCTGGCTTTTAAGAGAAGGAGCAGTGCTTTTTGTCTAAGAGAAGGAGTTCAGGGAGGGGACTGGAGAAGGGGAATTCCGGCCAGAGAGAGTGGCTGGGTCTGTGTCTACCTGCAGCAGAACCTGCTGGAAACTGGAGGGGCTTGGGGCTGTGCTCAGGCTAGAGGAAGAAGACTTGGTTACTGCTGAGGTAGCCCCCCGAGCCCCACTATTATACCACAGGCTGATGGCACCTGAACATACAATATATATAAATGCCATCGAGACCCAAATGTCACCTTCTTATATTTATATAGCACATGATACTTTTCCAAAGTATTTTAATATCCATGATTTCATCTGAGCTTTACAATTGTCCCTCAGGGGAAGCCTTGCACGCTCAACTGGCCAGCAGCTATAGCTGAACAGGGACCGGAAGCTGATCTCCCAGGCCCCAGGAAATGAGAACATCAGCCATGCAGGACCGGGTGGGTGGCTTCCCTTACATCGGTCTCTTTGGAAGCTTCTGATGCTGTGCAGAGATCCACATGCATCAGAGCCACATAGTAGTCATACTCTGTCTTTTATAACAGTGGTCTGACCGAGACCTGTGAGCCTCGTGATCTGATACAGCCGTATGTGGAGAAGTTTCTGAAATTGCACTTCCGCCTCCTCCTGGCCAGATCCTCTCATGCTTTGTACTCTGTTCTAATCTATTACAGTCATGCTCTGCTTACCAACAGGGACACGTTCTGAGAAATGCGTTGTTAGGCGATTTTGTCATTGTGTGAACATCATAGAACGTGTTTACATAAACACAGACGGTCTAGCCTACTGCTGTACTTGTACGTGCTATACTTCTATACAACTGGCAGCGCAGGTTTACACCAGCATCACGTGAGTAATGTGTTGCACCATGACATTACAATAGTTATACCGTCACTAGGCAACAGGAATTTTTCAGCTCTATTATAATCTTGTGGGACCACCGTCATATATGAGGTTCATCGTTGACCGAAGCGTTGTTAGGTGGCACATGACCGTATATTAAAAAAAAAATGCTGCTCAGGACCCATCAACGCACCCCAGCCCGCAGATGGAAAAGACGCCTTGTGGGTTGAAAGGATCACTTAGCAGCATGTGCTCTGGTTAAGTGCAGAGACCGTGGAGTCGGGCTGGATCGGTCCACCTGAATGTCAGAACAGGGTTCGCACCTCCAGCTGTCAGCTGGGAGACCTTGAGTGAGTAAGTTAACTCCTAAGCCTCATGTATAAAATGGGGATGATAATCATAACAATCACAATTTCTGCCTGATCAGAATGTGTGACACTTGGCTGTGTCTCGCGGAGGGCCTGGCACACAGTATTGACAAGGTGGTGTCCTGCTGGCCTCTCACTGCATCACTGGCAGGTGCGGTGAAATGAGTCCATGGTGACAAATAAGGTTGCCTTTCATTTGTTCAATAATGTATTTTAATGTATTGAGTGCATGTGTGTCAATCAACATAGAAGCTGCAAGAATGATACAGGCCTTGTCCTTAAGAAATGTACAGTGAAATTTAGAGTAAATAAGGTGTCAACACAATGTGTTCTGATATCAGCTGGTACATGAGTTGCTCTATGAGGCATGTGAACTCCTTCGGAGTCTTCTGAGGACGGAAAATAGGGAGAGGAAATGGCGGGCTGGGCGCATACCAGGCCGGGCCCTACATTGAGGGCTTTCACCACGGCAATCTCAGTTGATCTCAAGATCCCCTGTGAGGGGGCACCAGTCAGGACAACCGTGAGGCACAGAGAGGCGAAGGCATGTAGGGAGGCAGAGACAGCGCTGCAGCAGCCCGGACTGGCCTTCCACGTCTCTGGAAGAGGTGCTGGCAGGAGAGGAGGGGAAGCAGGTGGAGGCGGGTGGGCCCGCAGCTCCAGTCAGACCTCAAAGGGAGGAACGAGTGAACCCTCACTTGGGTTCTGAGTTTTCATCAGCCTCACGTTCTACTTCCTGAAGAACGTCAGCTATGAAAAATGATGCTTAATGAATCACTTATGTCCCAACTGCAATCGAGGTTTAGATTCAAGAAAACAGTGGCTTTGTAGAAAGTAACTTTGTGGTTGGGAAGAATATTGTTGCTGTTGGGAGCTATTGAGTTAGAGAATGTTTTTCACAGAATTGATATATGCTGAAGCATACACACATACAAACTTTTAAAAAATTAAATAGAAAACTAGGGAACAATCTGAATTAAAAATAACATGGGTTTTACAAGTTAAACGTGAATAGTAAACATGCTTACAAACCTTGTACTACAACATCAGGTTTGACGGAAGTGGAAAATCTTCTATTTAAGGGATCAATTTCACCAGTGGCAAGGAATCCCTAGGAAAACAGGTGCATTAATGCTATGAAACACTAATTACTAAAATTTCACCTTAAACCTAAGTTTGAAAATGAAATATTTGGGGACTCAAAATATTCAGGATTTCACTCCTTTAGATATTTTAAGTCAATTGCTCATTTTCTCTGAAACACAGCATACAATTTAGATAGCTACTGATAAATGTATTATGTTTCTGGCACCTACCTCTCCAGGGTTAGTCACATGCCACCATCTTGTGTGAGTGAGAAGAATGACAGTAACTAATACTTCCAGAGCCCTTACTCCACACTCAGTAATGTGCTGAGTCCCCTGTATGTGCATTGTCACATTTAGGCCTCCTAACAGGTGGGCACTACCATTATCATCATTTTATAGGTGAGGAAACAGAGGTAATGCGCTTAAGGTAAATGGCAGAGTGGGGACTTGGCCCAGGGCCGACTGTCCTGAAACACAAAACTCCCCTCCCTGCTTACAGAATGCTCTTTGAATATGGATCTCCGCAGTTTCTATAAATGATCAGAATTCTAATAAGAGAGGGGACAAGGTATTCTGGGAGTTCTGAGGAGGAACTGGACGTAATGCTGGGTCCAAATGAAGGCCTTTTCATTGAAGATGAGGAGATGGGAATAGAATTATTCTTCTCCCATCTCACTGATGCAGAAATCAGAGCTGTAAAGTATCGCAGAGATGATCAAACCCAACCTCTTCACTGTTAAGATGAGGAAACTGAGGTCCAGAAAAGTTAAGAGAACTGCCTGAGGTCACAGAGCTAGTCAGAGGCAGGGCTGGCTTTCCAAAGGACATATACATATGCGTTTTCTCTAGTCATAAAGACAGAAGTAGAAGATTCCTTACCCCCAAGAACATGGCCATGAAATTGGGGAGATGATCATACCCATGAAACAAATGCATCACCTCAGCACCTATAGCTCCTAAGGGCCACTCTCACTGTGCCAACCTCATGCAACTGACTTTAAAGCCATGAAGATGCCAAAGACAATCACAGCCACACTGGGCAGAGAGCCCCTGTGCTCTTCCAGTTTCCCATCTGGGACGCCCCCAAGCTCCCTACCTCTGCCAATAGCGAGCTGAGGATGTACAAGGACTGGCCCCACAGATGGGGCAGCTTCCCCAGAGGAACTCTGTCCACCGTGTGAGGATTCTTATATTCTTCGTCTACCTGGCAAAGAGAGAAAAACCCAAGGTCAGAATATCAGAGGATAAAAAGGTCAATGTCGCTGTACACTAGGGGAGCACCGTACATTGAGGACTTACAAAATGCTACTCATTCGCTCCTCCAGACCAATTTTGTAAGAGAGCTGGGATAGGGAGGCCTAGGGGGGTAAACCCTTGCATGGGGGGCTTGCGGAGGTGGGAGTGGGGGACATAAAAGCAGCAGAGGTGGAACTCAAATCTAGGCTGCGTTCCAGGCCAGTGTGTGCCCACAAGCACACTGATGACAAAAGGCGAGAGACGGGCACTAAAAGCTTGGCCTGCCTTCTTTGAGCACAGCTCTGGGCAACACGAAATTTCACAGCTCATGCTGTGTTACGGGTACAATGATCTAAACATCAGCCTACGGCCATGGCAATGGCTCTCTGGATGCTAAGTCAGGTTTCTTCTGTCTTGCTCTCCCCTGAGGTTCATCAACTCTGTGTGCTTAAGCAAGAAAATTGCCAGAAGGTGGCACTATTTATTGAGGAAAAACAATAGTACTATTAGATCACGCTTTTCCATCAGGACTGCAAAACGCTGAATCCATTGGGTTTTTTTTTTTTAAGATTTTATTGGGGAATTGGGGGAGGGGAAAAGACAAGTTGCTGTCCTTTTGTTCTTCAGTCTAGTTGTGGAGGACGTTGCTTCACTGGCCCATGTTGGTATTGTGATCATTGCGTTCTTCCTGGGTGAGGCAGATCAGTTGCCGGTCATTGGACGGCGGCTCATGGCGGCTGCCAGCCACTCACGGTAGCTCACAGCAGCCCAGCTCCAGGTCGAGCCGTTGTTCACCATCTTAGCTGTAGAGGGCGCAGCGTCACTGGCCCTCATGTGGGATCCGAACCAGGGCCCTGCTGCTCAGAGCTGGTGTTCTAAGCCAACTCTTAACCAATGCGCCACTTGGCCGGCCCCACTGGGGACTTTTGACTGATCAAAATAAACTACAGTTCTCTTTCTGATGGAGAGTGCTGGCTTTGCATTGTAAAAGTTAGTCTGCAGCTTTCTCTGTTGTAAACTCCATGCTGACCTTTGGGTTTTTAGTTATTACAATGCTGGTTGGGGGTAATGTGAGTGACCACTTTTTCCTCCAGAAAACAGCTAATCAAAGGAAATAGGAAACACTTATCCTTCTCCAAAGGGGAAAATCACACCAGGAGGGAGTCATTCTCTGCTCGTGGATTAATCAGTGATGTTATTAATATACTTTGTAAATTTTTAAAAATTTGCTGTAGTAGTAAACATTAAGAAAACCTAAAACTCGTAAACTAAACAGAATTAAATATCGCTAGTAATCAAATAATCAAATAGGATAATAGTGTGGAAGGAGATTCTCCAAAATGTCAGCATGGTTATCTTCAGGTAGTAAGATTAGAGATAAATATTTACTCCTTTGTATAGAATCCTGGGTATTTTACAATGTGCATGATTACTGTTATAATCAGATTGTATGCTAAAGCTATTTGAAATGTAAGTAGTATTCAGAAAGACTGTAAAGATCTAGGATGAGAAATAGTCAGTGCAAAGAACAGAAGGCAGACAAGGTGCCTGGATCACAAGACAGCCTGGCTCTGCCCTCCTGCCACCCCCGGAACGGCTCCTGCCCCCCTATGGTGGCATCCCTCTGTCTCTCTCCACGCCAGTCCCCCCGATCTGCTTGCAGGTCCTCCAGTGCAACAGGCCTTTGCCACCACCACTCCGCTGTCTGCCCTCCATCCCTCAGACTAGCTCCTCTGACCCTCACTAGCCCACAAGCTCAAAGAAACAGAGCTGGCGTTGTCACCCCTTTGTGTGACCTAGCCGGCTGCCTGGCCCAGGGCAGCTGCTCGATACACATTTGCTGGGCACACTTGCGTTAATTACAAGCTGTCCAGTGGAGGACCTCGTAGATGGTGGCACCTTGCACAAGCATGTCCGGCTGGGGAAATGAGGTGGAAATGCAGGCTGGATGCCACCTTGGCCTGGGGCTGCAGCCATTCCAAGGATGAGGCCCATTTCTAATTTGCACAAAGGTGCCATATGGGTCTGGGTGGCCCTGTCTGCAGTGGTCTCTACATGTCACTGATGTGATGAGTGAAGCTTCCCAACTACCAACTGGAAGCAGGTAACACAAACTGTGGTCAACATAAAGTCATGTTCAAAATCGGTGCCTAGCTTATGTGTAAACTCATTGGATAAAGGAGGTTGTCATGACGAGTAGAAACCCAAAGGTGAGTGAGGAGGTTAGAAGACAGAAAGCTGCACAGGCCGGCTGAGTGGCGCGTTGGTTAAGAGCTGGCTTGGGACGCCAGAGGGCCCCGGTTCGGATCCCACATGTGAGGGCCAGTGACACTGCCCTCTACAGCCAAG
>NW_017731363.1:4051424-4104450 GCF_001890085.2 Hipposideros armiger
TAGACTGAAGAACAAAACAACAGCAACTTGTCTGTTCCCCTTCCCCCAATTCCCCAGCACTGTTCCCATCCCCCAATTCCCCAATTAAAAAAAAATCTTAAAAAAAAAAGACAGAAAGCTGCAGAGTAACTTTTTATAATGTGTAGCCAGCACTGTTCTTCAGAAAGAAAAGTATCAGCCAGCATTTACCACAGTCAGGAAAACGTGCCTTTTAGTAGAACACAGAGGGATGGTCATTCTCAACTATAAAATAGGCAGAAGCCACCTGAAGTCATTTGTTTTCCCTTGCTCTGCTTCCAGGTTCCAAATGACCTCCCATTACTAATTTTGTTTTGCCAAATGCCGCAGGACTGGAAAAGGGGCAACCTGAACATGGAGTTACTGGAAAATAACTACCTAGCCCCCACCATCAGCCCCTCCCCACCAACACATACATATCACACGTCGTAAAATTTGCAGGAAATCCAGGCTTCTGACACTTAGAGAGAAAAGAGCTCCTGTAGGCTCCATGGCCTGATCTATAGAGTGAGGGACTCGCCATTACCTGAAAATACCACCCATTAGGAGGCAGCAGAAGGTTGCAGGGAGCCCAGTGCTGCCTGAGTCCTGCCAGGTTCCACAGCCTCTCTGGGTAGAGGCACACCATTTCAGAGGCCCCACCAGTCCTCTGATCATGTGCTTGTGGGTCTGATTCAACCACAGAACTCCTAAACCCAAGGGGCCGTATGACAGCTTCTGTGGGTTACGATCTCCTGCAGGCCCTGTCAACTGCGGACAAGACACTGCTCTCTTTCTCTGGCAAATGCAATCATGAAGCTTTGAAGCAACAGGAACATCTGAAGGCCAAACAGCCTTGACTCGAGAATTCTTTTCTTCTAAACATGAGACATGTATAGGGAAATCTTCCCACCAAGACATGTAGGGCCACCATCACCCAGTTTAGGAAACTGGTAGAACAAAACAACCTTTGGGCATCTTCTTGGGACTGGTTAGTTTCTCTCTCTTTGATATAGAATGGCTTCTAAGAGGTTACTCAGGCTCTAGCTCGGGAATGGCTTGACTCAAAGGAAGAGATTCTCACCATCTCTACACACCCTTCCCCAGGGAGGTTCTGCTTCTTCCTCTGTGGAAATGTGTGAGAACATGGTGCCCAATAGTGTTTTGTGCTTTTCAGGGCTCATCTGGCCTTGGGCTCAGGTGAGGGACAGGTATCCATCCTGTGAAGGTGCTCAACTGACGTCTCCCTTGGGCACCCCTGGTCAAGCATGGCTCCAAAGCCATAACTCCTATGACAGATAGGAACACTTACCGGAGGCTTTACAAACCACTTCTCCTGGAGAAAAAGTGTTAGGTCTGGACAGGGGATGCAAATACCGAAAGACCAAGCACCATCTCGCTTTGTTCCTGATAAGCAGCGCCTGGTTACCTTGTTAGGTGGGATGGCGTAGAGTTCTGGCACCAGGTGGATCCCATTCTTGCCCCTGATTAATATTCCCTCCAGGGCCTCTCGGTATTCTTGGACCTGGAAAATAGCCCCATGTCCCATGGTATCAAAGATGCCATGCTATAACGGCATGCTTAATGCTATAACGGCAGCGGCATAAAGCAAAAGAGCTCTCTTGGCACAGAGATGAGAAGTAAGACACAGGGCCAAGAAATGCACAAATTCTCCGGGAGGCGGGAGGCAGTGGGATTCCTGCTGACAGTTAATGTTAGGAGGAGTGAAACACAACCGGTCTTTTTTGTGTTGTCTTTAACTCATGACTTAAATAGTTCCTTCTTTTCACATAGTATTTAAATTTTGTCTCACCAGCTAGACTATAAGCTTCTTGGCGTGGAGGCCAGGTCTTAAGCAGCGCGGCCCACTTCCACCTATCGGTAGTTTTCCACTTAAAAGGTCCTCATTCAAACATTTATTGCTCAAGAAATATTTGCTGAATGAGTCTGATATGAGGAAAAGGAAGTATGTGTACTATGATCCATGTACCCCTAGTCTTAGGATGTGCTACTCAATATAATGAAAGCTGTTGATGTAAACATTTCCATTAAATTAAAAAGGCAGTGATAAAAACCTATGTATTCAAAGGGAAAAGAAGAAAGGGAAAAAACCCTTCATCAGCCACCTAGCTGTTTAGCACATTTCATCTTTGGAGAGCTTAGTCAAACCCCTTTCAGATCTCATTTTCTTTTCTTTTGAAATTTATGGACAGCAAAAGCATGAGCAGGAGTGCATCATTTTAAAAAATGTCATCGGGCAGCAAGCGGAAGACATAGCACAGGCGTAAGGGCAGTGCATTTTGTGAGACCTAGAAAATAAGGTACTAAGCACAGTCTTTTATATCTCTTTAGCTTTTTGTTTGTTTGTTTCTGATAATTGTCAAGCCTGTCCACAATTGAAATTCCTACTCAATCCTTTTGAGATCTTTCCGTTCTGGGATAAAAAGACAGAAAACATAAGGCCCAAGATAATCACTAAAGCCTAAGAATAAGAATCAACAATGGGGGAACAGTTATATTTCAAGCTTGCTGCCATTTCTGAGCAGAGGCAGCTTTCAAAAACTAAACTAAATCTGAGATTGCTCATCCCACTCCAGAAAATGTGATTGGAACAGGTTAAAAAAACGGCAAAGCGTTGAGTTTGTTAGTCATTCACAGAAACTTCACGAAGATAGGTCTGCTCTGCTCATCAAAGCGTGCATGCTGGCAAATGCGGAAGAAATCTGTTTTAAACAAATGAATGTTGCATTAACAAACACTATGTACTAGGCACAGGGCCCTCCTCTATCAGAGTCCTTTGACAGATAAGGGGGAGATTAAATGCAGTTATGGGAACCACGTTGTTTTAAGAGCTGTGGGGCGTATAAAACTTTCAGAGTCAGAGACGGCTTTCTGGAAGAAGAGGTACTTACAATGAATCAAATAAAGGAGAGAGGGCAAGTTGGGGGTGGAAAGCATGTCCTGGGCATTTGAGAAGAGGGAGAGACAGCATGACCTGTTCAAGGGACTAAACAGGTATCAGTGTGCTTGAATCACAGAACTCAAGAAAGGAAGTAAGGAGAAATTGGGCTACAGTGGAGAAAACAAGGGCCAGATCTCATGGGACCCTACAAAACATGGGAAGACCTTGTATTTCATCCCCAAAGCGATCAGGAAGCCATTCAAAGCGCTTAAGCAAGGCAGTAGCATAATTTAATTTGCCTTTTGATAAGCTCACTGTGGCAAGGTGTGGGAAATCAGCAGGAAGGGAGGCTGGAGGCTGGGAGACTCCTTAGGAGGCTGTTACAGTAAACAAGACATTAGCTGAGAGTACCCTTAAACTAGCGGTCAAGACAGAAAAACCACCTGCAGGTGAAAAGAACAAGGGCAACAACAAAACCTGTCTGTGGTAGATAGTTTGGTGGTCCCTCAGAAACCCGCCTCCAAGGCCTCATGCCTTTGTATGGTTGCCTCCCCTTGAATGGAGGATGGCCCTTTAAACAGAACGCAACAGAAGTGACACCCTGGCAGTTCTGGGTCTAAGCCTTAAGAAAGCTTGGCAGCTTCTGCTTTTATCAAAGCAACGCCCAGCATTCTCTCACCTGAACAGCATCACCATTGAAGACCCCATCTATTATAAAATACGTCCAGAACACGGGCCATTCACATTCAATATTTTCAAAGAGCTTCAGCTCAGCAGGGTCATAATGCAGCCGGTTTGGGTCCTGGAATGAAACAGGTAAACCTTCAAAAAAGTGATGTCAGAATACATACATAATACCATTGTACCTCCCTGGGTTTCCCTCGCTTGTCTGATTCAAGGCAGCTTTGAGGTTGGTATGATTAGGACTCTGCTATAATGGGGAGATGCTATTTTTGTGAGTTTTCCATGGTAAAATTTCAGAAAAGTAAATTGGAAATTTACACCCCTTGGTAGTTTATTATATTAAGCTTCCTATATCGCTAACAAATAAATAGCAATTTGCCTCTCACAGTGCTTTGCAGACTGTTTTATTAATATCATCATATCAAGTCACTGTGGCAAAGAAACCCATGGGATTTAAAAAACCGTGTGAGCCACAGAACTGTTTGTCCTTGTCTACAGGCTGGTTTTAAACTACCAGCTTGCTGTCCTCCTGATGATCTTGTTATTCTACTGCCTAACTCCAGGCTTGCTGACTGCAAAATTAAGACTTCCCTTTCCAACATTCTAACATGTAATTATAATCAATAGAGGGAGGGCCGGCCGAGTGGCGGCCGAGTGGCGCGTTGGTTAAGAACTGGCTTGGGACGCCAGAGGGCCCCGGTTCGGATCCCACCTATGAGGGCCAATGACGCTGCCCTCTACAGTTAAGATGGTGAACAACAGCTCAACCTGGAGCTGGGCTGCCGTGAGTCGCCGCGACGGCGTAGGCTACAGCCTCTGTGGCAGTGGGTTGCCATGGGCTACCGTGTGTATCCAGCAGCCAGCGTGAGCGGCCAGCAGCTGCTGTGAGCGGCCATCCAGAAGCTGGCGACTGATCTGCCTCGCCCGGGAAGAGCGCAATGATGGTGCCAGCTTGGGCCAGTGAAGCAACGTCCTCCACTAGACTGAAGAACAAAACAACAGCAACTTGTCTGTTCCCTTTTCCCCGATTCCCCAATAAAAAAAAATTATAAAAAAAAATAGAGGGAGAACACCACAGTGGCAACTTAGACATGAAGCAGTTAAGGAACCACAAGAAACAATATTTAAATACAACCTCTCTTGGGGTTTTATAGCCATCTCGAAGGAAGCGACAACATCCATAACGCCCCTAGAAGAGAAAGAAAAATAAGTACGTGTGATTGAATCGTAAGAATTTCCTTACCTTTTGATTTTAATTCCAGTCCACCCTTTGCCCTCTTTCCCATGAATGTTTTGGTAATGAAATGTGTACCAAGCGCTCTTTGCTAAAATAACAAAAAGTTATTTTTAATAATAAGTGAAGTAAATTCAGGTTCGATCAGTGCTTGGAAGGAAATGCTAAAACATTACATTAGTGTTTCAGAGGTGTGAGTAATTACTGCGGGCTCAGTGTACGACCAGCGTTTCATCCTGATTTGCTATATCATGCAAAGATGCAAAGGGACCCTCACTGCATGGAGAAGCCACCAAGGCAGAGGCTTGGATCGGACTGCCTCTACCTGAAAGACTAGGAAGTTAAAAGGACATTCCAGACTCCTCACACTTAGGCTCTGGATGCCAAAAGCCTGCATCCTGCAAGGCGTGGCAGGCAGGCAGGTGGGGCTCCCTGTGACTTAGGGCTGTCACTACTGCTTTTCCTGCTGCAGGCTCCAGGGTCCCTCTCCAGCTTCCTGGGTGTCAGGAAAGAAGGACGTGACAGCGCTTTCTCAAGCTGCCTCCCTAATCCCTGGATCGCAGCTCTGGATGCCCATTCTCCAGTTTCTTAAGTGTGTGGGGGCTGCTCTAGCACTGGCTATGGAGGCAAGCACGTCTGGTGGCCAATCCTGTCCTGTTTTGGAAGTCACGGGAGGCCCAGCCTAGACCTTTAAACATTTTATTCCCTGCATTAACTCTCTGCCTACTTCGACTATTTAAAGAGCTTCCTTTTTCTCCACTGAGCCCTGACTGAGGCAGCCACCTTCTTTTCAGGGATATGACTGGAGATGCTTTAACCCCTGTTTTCAAAGGCTACAGGCATTTTTCACGGATTCTAAGTAGCATCATAAACATGTGGATTTTGGCATAGGAAACTTACATTCTTTGACTATTTTACCGGTAACTTCAGTTGGCTAGAATATTTAATAACATTCTCCCTTTGGTGTAAAGTATCATAGTCATATAGTTATTCAGAGCAGGGATTTTTTTTTAACCTCCACTTAACTTTGGGATCACCAAGTCCCCTGAAATTGTGTGTAAAGTTTGAGGATAGTAAGACAGGTGCGCTTTTTTTCCTGGCAGGAACTCCATAGCTTTCAAGAGATTTTCAAAGGAGTCTGTCTGTGATCTCTAAAGGGATAAGAAGCTCTGCCTTAGAAATACAGGAGTGGTGTGAATTGGGGCTCAAAGATGATGGCTTGAGTTCAAGCTCTGCTCCTTAGGAACAGAACCAAGTCACTTGATCACTCTGAGACTGCTTCTGTTCACCTGGAGACTCAGCTTTGGGTACCTCACTCTGTGAGCCCACTTAGATAAACCAAGCTGCTGACCTCATAGAAAACTGAGGCCTGCGTGAGCTGCTCCATGTCATAATGTGACAGTGGCACTGGACCCAGGGCAGGACAGCACCAGTGTGACAAATGCTTACCTGGAGCTTGGAAATAATTTCATTTTTGGTCACATTCACAAGGTTCACATCTTCCACTGCAAAGGCCGGGAACGAAATAATAGAAAGAAGTCCAGCGTCAATCTCTTTGGACGTCGATGCTCTTGGCAGCATGGAGAACAGAATAGACTGAATGAAAAACAGAGGTGGCTTTAACCTGGGAAGCACTAGGAATTATGTACAGCATCTAGAGACCATGACTTTAGCCCAAGGGAACATTCAAATGAGTTTGCCAATTGTGATTAGAGTTTTATCCTATCATCGTGGCCCCTATGGGCAACCTCGCCTACCCAGCCAATGATTCCTGTTCCTTGGGGGAGAGTAGGATGTCGGGGAGAGCACGGTACTGCCTGGAGCCCGCGCTGAGAACTGCTTCTCCCTTCCTTCTGTGCCTTCTGTGGACTTTGCTGGGCCTTCAGGACATGCAGAGGAGGAACTAGGGGCTACCTGTGTCAGCAGGCTAGGGTGTACTGGCTGTGAAGATAGAGACAGAAAAGAACACACAGACAGGGCCAATACAGAGAAATGTCTGGCTTCTGTGGGATGCAACCAGTTGGACCGGATGAAGCAGAAACCGCTTAAAGAAAGAGCGAAATCCAGAAGACTGCAAGAACACTCAGGCAAGATGGTGAATAACAGAATCACTTCAGTCCTAGAGAGAATGGGTTACTCAGAGGCACTATAATATGGCCTCAATTATAAGGTGCTCGGATTAGGCACTCTAAACTAAAAAAGGTTGAGATTATAAGGAACAGTTGGGAAGGGAAGGAGTTAACCCTGAGATTTAACATGTACAGACATGAGGCGAGACCCCTGCAAACATAAGCTTATTAAATCTTCTGTACGAAGAAGGAATTCGGGTACCATATCCAATTCACACAGGGCTCTAAGACTTTGAATACAGAGACTTACACCTAAAGGCATGCAGCTAGTTTGCAAGAGAGCTAGGACTCCCACCCAGGCCCAGCTGGCCACAAGATCACACAGTTTCCACTAGACTACACATCTATTAGATGCACACCAGCTGACTCTATTAAACCCTACGCCAAGACATAGCAGATTCCCTACTAAGGACTACTTAGGGGGGGAAATGGAGTGAACTGGAGAGTGGGGTAAAAACGGGGTGAAGCCTTCAGCTTCAGAATAAAGCTTCATTTTCTATAGCCAACAGCCCCCTCCCCCCAATCCTAGTTCTTTAACTAGTCATGCTTCCCTAGGCTCTCTTTGCCTGGAAACACGCCTTCTCACCGGAAGCTCTCTCCTTGTAAGTTTTTAGGTATCTGGCCCCCATAGCCTTAGCACACACTAGGCCCTCACTAAATAAGAATTTGTTGATTAACCAGTTAATTGGTGACCTACTGTCTGCTTAATGGAGTTCCCTCATCAGCATCAAATCACTCCTTTCTCTGATCTACATTTCATGGAAGTTCTACTAATTTGCCATTTCTCCCATCTCATCTCTCCGCCACTGCCCATTCCACCCATCCCCACTCCCTTCCCTAAGTGAACTAATGCTTGCTAGTCATTCAATTTGGGGGGCATCGTGAAATAAACCTTAGAGAAAACCACCTATGTGCCCAAAACAAATAAAACAGATTTTGCCTTCAGCAAAGCAAGGTGCCTTGATTGTTGACCCCATATATACAATACTGCTGTGTCTTATATTTACATGGTGCTTTCTGGCTTACAAAGTGCTCTGACAAACTAAGTTGATTTACTCTTATCCTTAGGACCACCTTGTGCAACAGGAGGAAAGGTCCCAATATGGCCACTGTATGGGTGAGGGAACTAAGCTCAAAGAAGCCACACACCGCCAAGCCAGAAAGGTGTGGAACCTGAACTGGAGCCCAGGTCTTCCCTCCATGGGTCTCCTTTCCTGTTCTCTAGAATGCAAGAGGCTGAGTTGTTACCTGGCAGTGTTCGACCTCATCAGGCAGGACATGGATCACTGATTTGCGTCCTCCATGGGCTCCAAAAAGATCCAGTTCATCAATTGCCTCAAGTGCTGCCTACAAACACAGGTCTTAATGACTTTTTCTTTCTAGCGAACATACACTCCCATATCTGCTACTCCTTTTTCATTAAACAATCTAGGGGACATGTTTGCCCAAAGGTGATGAAACACATTGTTAAAATCCATTTAAAGAGTCCTAGGGTCATATTCTATCCTTATTTTCAGTAGATCAGAGCTTTCCTGTATGTTGCTGCTCATTGCAGGGACAAGTAAGAGAAAACAGAAAAACATTTCCCAAAATGAAATTAATATTCTACCGACAAATAAAATATTAACAGGTGCATAACTTTGTGTGTGTGTATTATTAAATTCATGGCTAACTTGGGGGCGGCTGATTAGCTCAGGTGGTTAGAGTGCAGTGCTCATAACACCAAGGTTGCCGGTTCAATCCCCACATGGGCCAAGGAGCTGCACCCTCCACAACTAGATTGAAGACAACTGCTTGACTTGGAGCTGATGGGTCTTGGAAAAACACACTGTTCCCCAATTAAAAACACAAAAAATTCATTGCCAGCTTTTCTTTCACCTAATTCAGCAGTTAACTCCTAAAATTAGCATATCTGGCACTTAAGAAAATTAGTTCTTTTAGTATTAAGTATGTTTTCTGTCAGTTGACCTCAACAGAGCATATTTATTGTTGCTTTAAACATTCTAGCTCTCCACCTGAAAATAAAAAAACAAAAACAAAAACAAAAACAAAACATTCTAGCTCTGGATTCTTCACTCTGTCCAAAAGCACACTTCAGTCTTGAGAAGGTGGGAGAAAGGAAGCATGCTAAATGTCTAGGGCAAAAGATGTCAACTGGTGGCCGGCAGACTGAATCTGCCACACAGGTGTGTTTTGTTTGGCCTGAAGAAGTTTTTAAAATACTTTGAATTGGAATACATTCAGAGAAAGTTCCCAGTGTCCTCAGTATTTTTTCTTTATTTTTCTATCTTGTCGACTTCATTTGTTTAAATGTTACTCGCCTGACCCTACAGACTTTTGAACTTGCTTCTTAGACAACAGCAAAAGCTTATAACTGTGGGTGATAACAATGGATGATGAGGACAGAGCACACTTATTTTCAGGCACATGCAGATTTCAGTGTAGGAGGCCTACATTCTTTACATATAATTTCAGTTGGCTGGGGTACATGTGCCACTTGAATTTCATACTTGCTGTTGACTTTTGAAAAATATACAAATCAGATTAAATCCAAACTTCTAATGAGAATCAAATCAAAGCAGTAAAAATGCACAGAAGGAAGAACAAAGAGGACGAGCCGTCACCTTGGCCATTCCTACAGAGCTTGCATTCAATTCCGGAATGCCCTGATTAGTCTTATCGCCACGTTCCCACATTCCATAATCCTGCGGGAGAAGAAAGTAGTAATCAGAGCAGGAGAAAGATATACATGAGAAGTGCTATGGAAAAATGATTCCTTTATGTTATGACAGGCATAATGGAACATAAATAACTATTCTCAAAGACATCCAAATTCATGGCTTTACACACACAGGCCGTGTTCCTCTCCGATTGCATTTCATTTGACCTCTGTGCAGAGTTTTGGAAGTAAATCCTCAGGTGGAACCAAAAATGCATGCAAAGTGCTCTCAATTTTCTTATTCCTAAAACATATTAATTTGTAAGAAACTCTTGATTTGTAGAGAACAAAATAGTTCATTTATCTTCAAATCAAATAAAATGCTGCCTCTCTAGCTAATTCCTTTGAACTTATATTAAATTGTAAGATGAAATAAAGAAACTTTAACAAATGGGTTATAAACAGTTGAAGCCAACCAAACCATTTCAAATCATGTAATTACTATTTCTAGCATTACCTCTTGGGGGAAAAAAATGCTCAGCAAGTAACGGGAGCCAAAGTCAAAACTGAGGCACAGAACACTAAACTTTCCTGTTATTTTAAACTGATTAATATGAATTGGCTCAGAACACTGTCCACATGGGAGACTTGATACATACATACCTAGCTTCTATAATTCATATTTCCTCATAAGAAACCCAAGCAGTGGATACTGTTTTAAAATAATGCTACGTGCACTATGGAAAGAGTATAACCCAACAAGAACAGGACCAACGGCAAAATTTCAGTATTTATTATTTGGTCTCCAAAGATGAACATTTTCAAAATGTGAAAATTTAGACTTGGACACACTAGAGTGACTTGTAGCCGCAACCCAGGATTCCTTCCTTGAGTATTCTTCACATCTGGGCCTTTCCACGCCCCAACCATCTTCACTCTAACCCCGGAGCTAAGTGACTCACCCTCAAAAACTACTCTGATCAGCTCACTCCCCTGTTTAGAGTCTAAAGTGATCAACTGTTGATCCAACCTAGTGGATCTCATTTGAATCTCTCTCTGGATGGTCATACCTCCATTATCTGGCCTCCACCTACTGCACACCCACAAACTGGCTTTATTTTCCATTCTCCAATACTCCACTTTCACCCTAAGTCTACTCCTTCACTCTGGACCCCCTTTTCCCAAGCGGCCCTCCTCACACATACACACACAGCCCGCTCCTGCCTCTGTGACTGTTCATGCTGTTCCCTCACCCCAAACACCCTTTTCTCTCCTTTCTGCTTATCTAACTCTACTCATCCAAGGTCCAACTAAAGTCCCACCTTTTCCACAAAGACTTCTCAAGTTTCTCTAGGCCAGGGTTTGTCAACCTCGGCACTATTGACCTTCACTGTTGTGGGGACTGTTCTGGGCACTGTAGGATGTTCAGTGGAGTCCCTGGCCTCCACCCGCTACAGATATCAGTAGCACCTTCCCAGTGTGACAACCAAATCGTCTCCAGACATCGCCAAATCGGAGGGGAAGATTGCCCTTGGTTGAAAAATCACTACTTTAGATCCAGGGGTGGCAAACTATGGCCCTTGGACCAAACCTAGTTTTCCACCTGGTTTTGTAAATAAAGTCTATTTGAGACACAGCCAAGCTCACGTGTTTATGTGTTGTCTATGGCTGCTTTCGTGCTACAATGGCAGAGCCCGTAGAGAACACATGGCTGAAAATATTTACTCCCTGGCCCTTTACAGAAAAAGTTTGCTGACCCTTGCTTTAGACGGCACTTTTTTTTTTCCAAACCAAACTCTACCCTTTCCTTATCACACTTATAGTCACTTCACAAAGTTTAGTTGTTCTCTGGAAGTGACACCAGACAGAAGTTCGGAGGAGCTGGGCTTTGTGTACATTTGCACCTGTACACACCTGGCCTGGGGCACACATCTGGCTCTGGCCCCTCTACCTGTGGGCCACCTGGGGTGAGCCCCAAGGCACTGCAGCTCCCACCAAGACCCTGATGCTGCTGCCCTCACCCTGATTCAAGCCAGTTTGTGTACCTGCCACAGGACATTTTAGGGTCTTATTTAAAATAAGGATGATGGATTCAAACAGAGCATGTGCTGCACTCCAAAAACGTGAACTCTGCAACTGCATCCTAAGACAAAAATGTGCACTGTGTGTGTGGAGGTGACATAATCTTATAGCTCTAATCATGCTAACCTTCTGGTCAGCCCTAAACAGCCTGGCTCTCAGAAAAGTGTATGATGTTTATTTTTTTTGACAACTGCAAAAACTACCAAGGTTGATACTTACAGCGACTTTATATGCAGCTTCTATGTAAAAAACAAGATTCTGTATGAAGGCCACCTCATCGAGGGTGAAAATAATACGTAAACCTAGTAAAGAAAAACAAACAATGAAGTTATGAAGTTATGTTGTGAATACAGAGCTGCCAATTACAAATATTACATCAGGAAATAAATCCTTTTACCCCCATTTTCATTTTTCTTACTAGAGCATCAAAAATTAAGTCTGAAGTAAGTTGTAACACTTAATGTCTAATCTCGGAAGGGAGGGAGGGAGGAAGGGAAAGCGGGCTCCACTTTTGCGTTTGCGTGTGTGCCTACAGGCAGGGATGATTGAAAGAGAAGAAGGTGTGGGGTCTTATGGTACATGTTGGATTTGCAGAGAAGGGTCCAACAAAGCAAGGATTTTAGCCCAGAAGCCAGACACTGTCTTTATCTTTGAGTGAGCCAAAGGGTGGATACTTTCCTCCAAGGGCAGATAGGGAAAGTAAAGCCCCCAACTTCAGGAGGCAGCCTTCACCCCCTGGAAAGACCAACTCCCAGGACCTGCCCAGGGGGCTGCATCTACTTGCTAAAGCAGGCGGTGACCAAGAGAGCTGGATTTTTTGTTTGGGTCCTTGAGTGTTTAGTTGGTTATGGCAATGCATGCATTTTTAAAGTATAAATTCTTGAAGCTGGTATGGGTATCGTAAGATATGTACTCTTACATCACTGTAGGGACTTTTAACTAGTCAAATGTTCTAAAAACAACTGGTACTATGTATGAGTAGCCTTTGAATGATATCTAACAGAAGGAAGCAAATAGATATAGGGTGAAAGTTGGTATTGAAACATTGTTATAGCAGCCAAAAAAAAGGAATAAAGGAACAGTTAAATTAATCATGGTTTATCAAGACTGATAAAGTCTTGGGGAAAAAACTTTCAGAGGCAGCATGACACTGTCTGCAGATGTTTCAACTGTTGAAGGTACATCTGATCTAGGTTGGTCCAGTAACCAGGTGACAGTGACAGAAAGGAAGTTTTAGGATCAACTAAAGTGATGCTAATAGAACTGGCTCAACAGCCCTCATCCTGCAAGTGCTCAGCAGGCTGGTGGCATGTCACAGAGTCAGCGCACATATTATAAAGAAGCGTGATTGCTCTTCCCAGAAATAACTTATTTTGAATACTGATCAATGTCTGCTCCTCTCTGCCCCCTTCTGGATGGTCACTCCCTGTACCATGGGCTCAAATGGCCCGGGCTCACCAGAGGCAGTCATCTGGGCCAGGAACAGAAGGAAGAGGGAGGTGGCATCCACTTGGAGGTGCCCCCACTGGTCGTCGCCCACCACGGTGCTGCAGGTAGCGGTGTTGTACTTGGCATGCAGGCTGTCCTTGGTACTCTGCGTATGCTTGAACTTCTCCACTTTATCCACCTGAGGGAGAAGGCAAGCCCGCTCTACATAGCTAAGGGGTTCATGGCTGGCAGAGGCCACACCCAGGGTCAATCTCCTGGATGCTGACCTCTTATCTGTGACCTCTGGGAGCCAGAGGGATGGAAGGCAGCGGGTATTCACTGGTGAGCACCACACAGAGGGGTTGTGTGGGGGATTATTCCTGCCATCTCCAGGAATGTCCCAGCCCAGTGGGATTTTAACAATCTCTGACAGGGCGAGGGGTCAAGCCAAGAGGTTTCGTTGTCTGTGTATCCCCAGCATGAGCTGTGACACATGGTAGGCATTCAGTGAGGGAGGGAAGGAAGAGGACCTGTTATGTTGACAGGAGAAGAGTAACTGTGTCTTTGAAGACCAGCCGGGCACATGCTAATTAAGGGTGGGGATGGTATTGTAGTCATCTTTGCATCTATTGCAGATTCTAGTATGATGTTCTGTATATAGTATGTGCTACATTGTAAATTGTTTTATTTACTGCTCACTGAAAATATTGGTAAATAGTAATGTCAAGTTTTAGAACTCAAGCTTTCCACTCAAATGAAAATAAACCCTTTTATAAACTCAACAGAATAAATAACAGTACATGGCTTTCTAGGAGTGGTTTTTAAAAACAGTGTTCTCTTCCTCGTTTTTTTAAAAAAGGGCATGTTCTCCTTTTACACAAGTGACTCTTTAAAAGAGACTCTGAGAAAGTGTCCTTTGAGTCTGCGGGTCTATATTGTAACAAAAGTGTCGAAGATAATTTTAAAAGGGGAAAGTAAGCAAAATATTTTCAATTTCTCTTCATCTTGAGAAGAAAAGTTCAAAATGCTTTAAGAATGTTAGGTGTCACCATGAAAATGATGACATGCCCACTCAGGTGACCCCCACACGTATTTGTCGTTGTCCGCCTACCTGTCTCATCATGCACTGGAGAAGACCCCGCATGAGTTTCACCACATTCTGCAAAAATAAAATAGGGTCAGTGACAAGCCAAGCTTCCCTGCTCCATGAAAACCTCACCCCATGGCTGGTAAGCCAGCGCTGCCTGAAGGATTCCCTGAGAAGCAGATCCCAAGCATACAGGAGTAATCTGATTGGTTAGCTAGTTCCACCTCTCCACTCCATCACAAATAAAATCTTGACGTACAGACTTATCTCACATAAAAGGGCTAGACCAAATGGCACCTCTTGGCTCTGAAATCCAGTGAGTCCTGATATTTCAGCGAGACAACTGCATAAGCCTAGTTCCCTGGGGCTTTATGTCATGATTCTTAGTAATTTATTTTTGTTCTGCTAAGGATGATTTAAGTCCACCAGGCTGCCCCAAAGTAATGCCGCTTTGTGCCAAAATAGCAATCTGTGACTCCATGACTGGACTATTGAGTAAAAGTTCTTACAAAATGCAAGTAGCCACCAAGGTTTCTTAAGAATATGTATTGCAACCCATTATTCTACTTATTATCATTATAAATAATAACAATAATACTATGATAATCAGACACTATGCCCAAGCATTGTACAAAATGCTTTACCTGGATTCTCTCTAATTCCTACAACAACTTTAAGAGGTGGGTGTTATTATTACCCTGCTTTATAGATGAGGAACCAGAGGCTGAGCGAGATGAAGCAACATTGCTAAAGTTTCCCAGCTGGCAGCAGGTGGAACTGGGACAGAGCCCAGGCCGTCTGACTCCAGAATTTGAGCTCTTAGTCAATATGTTATGTGGCCTCCTATTTCCTCCACAATTCTAGCCCACTGAAAAACTGGTCTTAATATGTCCTATTAAAAACACTATAAAACTGGTGTGGCCGGTTAGCTCAGGTGGTTAGAGCGCAGGGCTCATAACACCAAGGTTGCCAGTTCGATTCCCACATGGGCCAAGGAGCTGCGCCCTCCACAACTAGATTGAAGACAATGACTTGACTTGGAGCTGATGGGACCTGGAAAACACACTGTTCTCCAATAAAATTTCTTTTTTTTTTAAACATATCACTATAAAACTACTTCACAAATGGCTGGAAAATGGGATATTTTGTCAGTCAAAGCAGCCTGGCTGAAAGAAGCTCCCTGCCAGGGCCATGAGCATCTCCTCTTACAGGATGTATGCGGTTTGCAGGGGAAGGTGTAGTGAAGGGCTCTGAAAGCTGACGGCCAGAAAAAAACCCTGCAATGGATTGTCCTTCAGATCTTCTGCCTCGAAAATCCTAGGATTCTAGAATATAATCTTGGTTTACTCACTTAAAAGAGGCAGAAAACATTACTTCATAACTATAAGGTATAATTAACATTGTTATAGTTAACATTTCCTACAGTGTATAGCACAAACATTTGCCAATTTGACTTCCCTTCAAATAAAGAAAAGTTATTGTTCCATTATGAAGAAGCAGAGTGGTTCCCAACTCGGGGTGACATTACCATCCCCCAGGAGTGGGGGAGCACCTGGAAATGTGGCAGTGAAGGCATCTTAATTGTCACTATGATGGGGGTGGGGGCTACTGGCATTTAGTGAGGACCAAGGACCCTACTTGTTTGGCAATGCGTGGGACAGTCTCACACCGTGAATAGCTGGACTTACTGCCTAAGCCCTAAATGCACTAGCATCCCTGCTGAAGAACACGGAAAGATCTTGAGTCATTTTCCATAATCAAGGGAGATGTGTCCTTTAGTTATGAGCCACATTCAACAAATCAAACAATGTGGCCTGTTTGTGCCTTGCAATTGTCAGTCACGGAGCAGCAAATCTAGTCAACTCTAACCTGGATCAGAAATTGCTCACAGAGGAGAGGTAGAGGTAAGTTGTGGGTGTGTGTGTGGGTGTGTGCGCGCGCGCGCGCGCCGTGCGAGTACACGCACATGCAGACAGACATGGCTTTACTCTGATTTTGTCCCAAAGAAGGATGGGAAGTTTGGAGGACACAGACATCAAATTTTTATACTACTAAATGAATGATTCACTTCCTTAATAGCCATCCAACTTCTTGAAAGAGCAGTCAATGCTTGTTGTAGGCATTTAAAAAACTACCCATTCTTGCCTTACCTACAAGACTGGGTGATTTCACACCTCAACACTCAGCATGTTAGTCAAATCCAAACTGTCCTGGCCTTGCTCCCACAGAGAGGCCTCCTCTCTTAGCCCCACTACTGCTGTCAAGGCTGCCTGTCACTCATGCCCACTTTGGTTGCTGTAAACAAGCACCGGCTGGGCCATAAGAACTCTCCCTGGACCGGATGGTCCACTGGCTGTGGAATATACGAATCAAAGATAAATCCCAGAGGCTCTCGTGCCAAGAGAACTATACTTTTATGTGTCAATGCTCCTTATTTAACGCTATCACTCAAAACATTCTGAAAATACCCCCTGTGCTCAGGGACGGGTTATTTTGTTATATACTCAATGACTGCAAATCTTTCCTTCGGTGGGTATCTTGATTTCTGATTTTGGAAACCAGTCAAAGGACTTCATTGTGCTGTAGGGTAATAGGCATGAAAACTGGACAAAAATCAATCTGGTTCAAAATTAGAGGGCGATTATAAATTAATAAAACTGCTTTGGAATGGCTCAAACTAGAAAGGCATTTTGAAGGGAAATTCCAAAAATGTTTTAAGCACTGGCAATGCTGTTTGGATAAGTATCCTTTCAACGTGAGTACTCTGAAAGGAGCACACACTTTGGAATGTGTACTGACTTTTGAAAAACAATCATAATAGTTTATATAACTTCACATATGAGTATGTATAAAATTGACAAAATGTGTGAGAGAAATGTAGCTAATTAGAAATTTGGATGCTTTATTTTCCTATTTGGTGTTTTTTTTTAATTTTTTTATTTTTTGGAGGGAAAAATCTTAGAGAAAGGCAAATGAGAGATTGAAACCACCAAAGTGCCTCTCCAAAATATTCTATAGCAGAAATGGGGGCAACAGCTGCACCAAACTGTTCTGCACACACAGCTACTTCCTTGTAGGCTCTTCGATTCAAGGAAAAGGTGCAGAGTGGCCAAGAAACGGATACAAGTCAGCATTACCTGCTCCAATTCGTAGGCCTTGGCCTTGTCCTCATCACGGTCGGCATTCTTGCGGTAGGCCATGCCCAGGCCCCACACGGCCAGGATGCTGTAGATGTTATCCCGCACCCAGGCATCCTTCTGTTCATGGCTGGCGGATAGCAGCCCTGTGACGGGATTCTATTAGAGAAGAGACACAAAATGACTTAACAGCACCCTTCACCCAGCTCCAGGGTCATGAATGCTTGCCCTCAGGGCACAACAAGGGTGGGGACAAGGAATGTAAAGACCAGAGTTCCAGTCCTTGCTCTGTCATCAACAGTGTGATCTTAGGCAAAAAGTGACATCGCTAAGGAAATCTCAAAGGAACCTTTTAACTTTGCAGTACTTGTTCTTTTGCTTTCAGATGGGATCACACTGTGGGAAGGGACAAACAGAAGAAAGTGCAAACAGAAAAAGCCTGCAAGACTTTTATGGATCTGTGCACTGCGGGCCTTAGGTCTTCTTCTGCCTGCAGGTTTCCACACCAATTGGTAAAGCATTGAACTTGGGAGCGGGGTCCCACTCCACCACTCTAGCTAGCTCTGTCTGCCCAGGGAAGTTGCCTACCCTATCTGGGTCTCAGCTGCCTCGTCTATAATCCAGATACTTCATGTGCCTAAAAAGGAGGTGCTGAGCAAGAGGACATCGGGGGGTTCTATTTAGCCATGATACCACTGGTATTTAAAAGGGCAGCTGAGCCACTAAAAAGCCACAACCTCACACACAAAACGTGTACACAATGTTCATAGCAGCATTATTCATAATACCCGCAAAGAAGAAATAACCCAAATGTCCATTAGCTGATGGATAAACAAAATGTGGTCTACGCAAACAATAAAATATTATTCAGCAATGAAAAGGGATGAGGTACTGATGCGTACTACAGCATGGATGAAGCTTGAACACACTATGCTAAGTAAAAAAAGCCAGTCACAAAGGGCCAAATATTATACGATTCCATTTATATGTAACGTTCAGAATAGGCAAAACAATAGAGATAGAAAGTTGATTGGTGGTTGCCTAGGGCTGGAGGTCGGGGTGGAGTGGGAGGAAATGGGGAGAAAGTGATGGCTAGCAGTTTTTTCCCCCTTTCTTTGGGTGAAAGTGTTCTGAAATTAATTGTAGGGATGATGCACAACTCTGTGAATATACTAAAACCACTAAATTGTATACTTTAAATAGATGAATTGTATGGTAAGTAAATTATACCTCAATAAAGCTATATTTTTGAAAGCCAGTCCTAATAAACTCTGTACCTAGAAATGAAATGGATAAGATAGGGAAAGATATCCCACAGAGATAAAGCCTCTGTTGATTTTTCCTGAAAATATGCAAAAAAATATATATCTAATAAAATACATGATAACAATCAGAGCCTTGCCAGCTTTAAAAAAAAAGTATTACTCAAAAGGGTGTCAAATTATTTATAAGATGGCTCATGAAAAAACTCTGTTAGGTACTTTCAAAATGACACTGCCAAGGTTATTGGGTTAAAAAAAAACCAAAACATTGACATCATTTCAAATGGTCCCACCAAAGGAATTAAATATTCGACTCTCCTTTAATTAATCTATGCCCTCTTTAAAAACATCTAAAACTCAACAGGTACTGCTCTCAGGGGCAACAGCACTCAGTGTATTGACATAGTCCTACAGCCAACAACTATAAATCAATGATTTTAAAGTCAACTAGAACTGAAGTCTAGGCATGGTTGAGTGAATACAAGTCTTATTCCAACAGTGGACTGCTGGAGTTCTTTTAAAAAAAACCACTATGCACCAACAATGTATAACATAAGCATCTTTATCTGTTCTGAGGCCCGTTGACTAACCCCAGGACAGGAAACCATCAGGACATCCACAGAAAGGACTCGGCCCCTTCCTGGTGTAACCATCAACCGAGAGTCCCCTGAGACAAACAGCCTTCCGATGACACAGCAGTGACCGCTTGCACAAAGAGCCAAGTGTGGTTTGGATTATGAAATGTCACTGTCCTGTTAACTGAAAGTCACCTCTGTGATCCTTTAGTTTGGACTTAACTGTTGAAGTGGATTAGTTCATTCCCAACCAGAGCTGGACTGTCTGAACCCCTTGTTCCAAACTACAGAGAAGCAGTTTGGTGTTTTGGAAACCCCCATATTCAAATCTGCATATGGAAGCCATGTGAAATTGGGGTGCTACTGCACTCAGCAAAAAAGAATACTTCCAGTTATGGACTGAATGGTTATGTCTCCCCAAAATTCATATGTTGAATCCTAATGACCAATGTGATGGTATTAGAAGGTGGGGCCTTTGGGAAGTGATTAGGTCATGAAGGCGGAGCCCTCATGAATGGGATTAGTGCCCTTATCAGAACAGATCAGAGAGCCAGCCAGCTTTTGCTCTCCATCTGCCATGCGAGGATGCAACAAGAAGTCAGCCGCCTGCAACCCGGAAGAGGGCTCTTCCCAGAACCCAACCACGCTGGTGCCCTGATGTCAGACTTCCAGCCTCTAGAACTGAGCAATATGTTTCTGTTGTTTAAGCCGCCCAGTCTATGGTATTTTGTTAGAGCAGCCCGGGATGACTAAGTCTTGCTTCTCTCTTTAAGTTTGTAAAAAATAATGCGTTGTGTTGGAAGAAGATGCGGGAAGTTTCATTTTGATGTGATTCATACAAACTGAAATAGACTGAGAGATTCGCTGTGATCTCCGGTGCACTGTCCCTTCTTATAAGGATGCCCAATGGTTTTGTCTTTGAGTTATTTCCCTAGTTAGAGGTAGATTGTGCTGCATCACCTGCCTTCTCACCCACTGATTTTTGTGGACCACCCAACAGGTCCATCGCTTTAGAGCACTAGGGTGTTCTGCTTACTTCAGCTATTTAAATGGAGGGAGAATGAAAGGCCTCCATACCTGATGCAATTTTACAAGCTAGCCACAAACGGGCAAGTTACAGACAACAGGAGGAAGGTCGGTGTCTTTGTCCAGGCTAAACCTATGGCTTCAGATATGTCCTTTTAGCCAATATGCTGCTTTCCAATCTTTTAAAAATATAATTTAATTGTATCTGTCCCCACACATAACCTTCAGTGTTTTGGGCTGAGAAGCACAGGCTCTGGAAGTAGACTGCCTGTGTTCAAAGTTCTACCACAATCCAGCTGTGACTTTGACCAAATGACTTTAGTGTCTCCATCTCTCAATGGGGATTAGAACAGCACCTAGTCCTCATGGGTTTGTGAGGATTAAATGAGTTACTTTGGGGCCGGCCGAGTGGCACAATGGTTAAGAACTGGCTTGGGACGCCAGAGGGCCCCGGTTCAGATCCCACATAGGAGGGCCAGTGATGCTGCCCTCTACAGCTAAGATGCTGAACAACAGCTCAACCTGGAGCTAGGCTGCTGTGAGTTGCCGGCAACGGCATAGGCTGCAGCCTCTGCTGCAGTGGGTTGCCATGGGCTACCGTGTGTAGCCAGTAGCCAGCGTGAGCAGCCAGTAGCCACAGTGAGCGGCTGTCCAGAAGCCGGCGACTGATGTGCCTCGCCCAGGAAGAGCGCAATGATGGTGCCAACTTGGGACAGTGAAGCAACGTCCTCCACAACTAGACTGAAGAACAAAAGGACAGCAACTTGTCTGTTCCCCTTCCCCCAATTCCCCAGCACGGTTCCCATCCCCCCAATTCCCCAATAAAAATCTTTTAAAAAAATGAGTTACTTTGTATCAAGCATTTTAGACTGTGTCCGGCACAAATCAGTGCTCAATAACTGCAAACCACATTAATATTATTGACCTATTTCAGCCGATTTCATTCACATTATTTCTTTTTCATGTAATTAGTTCAGGAAATCAGATGAAGATACATGGTTAAGGGAAGAATCTGCAAGTTAGCTCGATGTAACCCTCATTATTTTCATTAAGAAAATGATGCCTGGGTGTCCTCTTTTATTTTCACTGTTAACACTGCTAGTGGATGTATTTTGTCCCATTGATATGGTTGAGACAAAACCCGGGCAACTCTCCACCCTCGTCTTTGCCTTTCCCCTTCGTTAGCTCTGAATTGTGCTCACTTATATAAATCTTCTCTTTGTTTTATTTTTACTAAATTCTCGGTGTACTTTGCCTAAAAAACAAATAAATATCAGTGACAAACTCTGCAAGAAGAGCCACTCTCCCACTCGACAACTATTTCCTGAGGTGACAGGAGCCATAAACGAAGAAGGTGCGGCAGAGTTTGGTCAATGGCAGCTACAAGGATAGCTACGAAGAGTCAACGGTAGTGGCCCAATGCAGTGTAAGAGGAGACAGGACAGACCTGCGCCAAGACCTGCTGCAGGGGAGGGGACAATGACATCCTTAAACTCTAGAAGAGGCCCGAGACAGATGAGCCTAACAAGTTGTGTTTCATCAAGGGCAAGGGACCAACAGCTGCACAGTCTGTTCTCTAACTTCAGTTATTTCTTGGCCTCTCTTACCTTCTCCACCACTTCATTTCTAATTTAGGAAAGTGCCCCTCTTGGCTCCTGTTTATGAGAAAAAAGGGTAAGGCTCTAACCTAGAATGGGTTGAGCCCAGGGCGTCGCCCCTATGTTATAGGAACAAACAATACTGAAATTGCGGTGACTTATAACAACAAATGTCTATTTCTCATTGTCCACTCCGGGTCAGCTGTGGTTCTGCTCTGTTATCTTTCCTTTAGGAACCAGGCTACAGGAGCAGCCTGTGCCCACAACACTGCCCATCTCATGGCACAGAAGAAGAAAGACACAGCTAACTATGAGCTGCTTTTAAGACTGTGGTCAGAACTGACACATATCACTTCCACTCATCTAATGGTCAAAAGCTGGTTACATGGCAATTCCTGAATTCAACAGGGTAGAGATGTGGAATCCTCCCCCAGATGGGAAGAAATAATTGTAAACAACTATTATGTGAATAACTGTGAACAATTATTCTGCCATGGTGATCTCACTTGCCAGCTATGGTGGCCTGGGTCCCCCCCGCCCACACACACACAGACTAGCTAGCCATCAGTGAATCTGAAGTGATCAGAGATTAAGATGGTGATGAAGCACAGGCCTTTTGCTTTGTGGCTTATAACAAAAAAGTATTAAAGTTATTAACGGAAATTGGTACTCTGTAGGGTAGGAGGAAGAGGGAAAAGGAATTGAGTTATTAATATCAGACAAAGTAGACTCACAGCAAAGAGAATTACCAGGGACACAGAGGGGTGTTACATAATTATGAAAGGGTCAGTTTACCATGAAGACATAACAATCCTAAAAGTGTATGCACCTAACAAGAGGCGAAGGGATAGACACATAGTAGCTAGAACAGAATAGAGAGTCCAGAAATAGATCCATACAAATGACAAATTGAGTTTTCACAAAGGTCTAAAGATAAAGGGAGAAAGGAAAACCTTTTTAATAAATGGTGTTGGAATAACTGGACATCCGTATGTAAGAAAATGAATCTCAATCTAAATCCTACACCTTACATAAAAGCTAACACAAAAGGGATCACATATCTAAATATAAAATGTAAACCTTTGAAACTTATATAAGAAAGCATAGAAAAAAATCACGACCTAGACTTAGACAGAATTAGCCATGGTACGAAAAGCACCATCCACAGAAGAAAAATAGATAGTCTGTACTTTATCAAAACTAAAAACTTTTGCTCTGCAAAAGACACTGTTAAGAGATAAAAAGACAAGCTGTAGACTGGGAGAAACTATTTGCAGGTCACATATTCAACAAGGGAATTGTATCCAGAATAAAGAACTCTCAAAACTCAACTATAAGAAAACAACCCAATTTAAAAATTGGTAAAAAAACAAAACCAGGGCCGGCCGAGTGGCGCGATGGTTAAGAACTGGCTTGGAATGCCAGAGGGCCCCGGTTCGGATCCCACATATGAGGGCCAGTGACACTGCCCTCCACAGCTAAGATGCTGAACAACAGCTCAACCTGGAGCTGGGCTGCTGTGAGTCGCCGGCGACGGCATAGGCTGCAGTCCCTGCTGCAGTGGGTTGCCATGGGCTACTGTGTGTAGCCAGCAGCCAGCGTGAGCGGCCAGCAGCCGCAGTGAGCAGCATCCAGAAGCCGGCGACTGATGTGCCTCGCCCGGGAAGAGCGCAATGATGGTGCCAACTTGGGACAGTGAAGCAACGTCCTCCACAACTAGACTGAAGAACAAAACGACAGCAACTTGTCTGTTCCCCTTCCCCCAATTCCCCAGCACTGTTCCCATCCCCCCAATTCCCCAATAAAAATCTTAAAAAAAAACAAAACAGCTCGAACAGACACTCCGACAAAGAGGGTATATGGATAAAAAATAAGCACATAAAATGAAGGTTAACATCATTAGCTATTAAGGAAATGCAAATTAACACCATGATGAGATACTACTACATACCTATTAAAATGGCAAACATAAAAAATATGGCCAATACTAATTGTTGACATGGGTGTGGAGTCACTGGAATCCTCATTCATTGCTAGTGGGAACGCAAAATGATGCTGTCATTCTAGAAAACAGTTTGACAGTTTCTAATAAAGTTGAACACACTTACGCTACAACCCAGCAATCTCGCTTTTAGGTATTTACCCTAGAGAAATGAAGACTTTACGTGAATGTTTAAACCAGTTCGATTCATAACTGCCCAAAATTGGAAACAGTTCAAATATTCTTCTTTGGGTAAATGGATAAACACACTGTGGTATATCCATACAATAAATATTACTTGGCAATGAAAAAGAACAATTATTGATACACACAACTTGGATGAATCTCATATACATTATGCTAAGTGAAAGAAGTCATGCTCAAAGGTTACATACCATGATTCCACTTACACGACGGTTTTGAAAAGACAAAACTATAGTGATGGAGAAAAAAATGTACTGATTTCTGGCACATTCATTTAAAAAAAAAGTTTTATTGAGATACAATTCACATACCCCACACTTAACCCATTTAAAGGGTACAATGCAATGTTTTTTTGCTAGTCACAGATTTATGCAAACATCACCACAATCAATTTTAGAATATTTTCATCACCCCAAATAGAAACCCCATACCCATTATCAGTCACTTCCCATCTACCTTGACCCCCATTCCTCCAGCCCTAGTCAACTACTAATCTACTTTCTATGTCTATAGATTTGCCTGTTGTGGCCCTTTCATATAAATGGAATTATACATTACGTGGTCTTTTGTGACTGGCTTCTTTCACTTAGCATGTTTTCAAGGTCTATCAGTGTTGTAGATGTATCACTGTTTCATGCCTTTTTATTGCAAATAATATTCCATTGTATGGACATATCACATTTCACGTTTCCATACATTAGTTGATGGGCATTTTGTTTGTTTCCACTTTTTGGATATTATAAATAATGCTGCTATGAACATTCATGTACAAGTTTTTGTGTGGATGTGTGTTGTCAGTTTTCTTGGGTATATACCTAGGAGTGGAATTGCTGGGTTGTATGGCAACTCTATGTATAATATTTTGAGAAATTGTAAAACTGTTTTCCAAAGCAGCCATACCATTTTACATGTAAAATGTAGGAGGGTTCCAATTTCTTCCTATTCTCACCAAAACTTATTATCTTTTTGATTGTAGCTATGATAATAGGTATGAAATGGCATCTCATGGTTTTGATTCACATTTCCTTAATAGCTTATGATATTGGGCATCTTTTCATGTGCTTATCGATCATTTGTATATCTTCTTTGGAGAAATGTCTATTCAGATCATTTTCCAATTTTTAAATTGGGTAATCTTTTTAATCTTGAGTTGTAAGAGTTCTTTATGTATTCTTGAATTAAGTCTCATATGTATGCAAATACTTGTATGATTTGCAAATACTTTCTCCCATTCTGTGGATTGTCTTTTCACTTTCTTGATGGTATCATTTGCAGAACAAGTTTTACATTTTGATGAAGTCCAGTTTAGCTATTTTTCCCTTTTGTTGCTTGTGCTTTCGATATTATATTAAGGAGGCTTCACTTATCCCAAAGTCAGGAAGATTTATTCCTATGTTTTTTTCTAAGAGTTTTACAGGTTTAGCTCTTATATTTAGGTTAATTTTTGTGTATGGTATAAGGAAGGGATCCAACTTCATTCTTTTGCATGTGGATATCCAATTGTTCCAGTACCATTTGTTGAAAAGAGTATTCTTTTCCCCATTTAATTGTCCTGGCACCCTTGTGGAAAATGAATGGTTTATTTCTGAACTCTCAATTCTGTTCAACTCTGTTCTGTTCAGTTCATCTGTATGTCTATCCTTATGCCAGTATCACAGTGTCTCCATTACTGTTAGCTTTCTAGTAAGTTTTGAAATCAGAAAGTGTGAGTCCTCCAACTTTGCTGTTCTTTTTCAAGATTGTTTTGACTATTCTGTGTCCCTTGCATTTCCATAGGCATTTTCGGATACGCTTGTCAATTTCTGCAAAAAAAGCAGCTGGGATCTTGATAGACTGCATTGAGTTTGTAGATCAGTTTGGGGAGCAATATCATCTGAACCATTTTAAGTCTTCTGATCCATGAAAATGGGATATCTTTCTGGCATAATCTTAAGCACTGTTTCCACGCTTTAAGCTTCCTAAGGGCACTGTCTATTCTGTTTACTGTTCTAATCCAAGGTCATGGCCTAGTGCGGTGCTAAATAATTAAATGAACAAATATAAAATAAAGGTTATATTTTTACTGATTTATAGTCCGAAATATCTTTTCAAAGATACTAAAATTATCTATATTATCAATTTATATATATTTGTGTTATGCATAGCTGATACAAGTAATTTTCCCTTTAAGAATGCTTGTTTTATTATTCTGTATGCTCTTCTGTTCAGTTTTTCTTCAGAAAACCCTGAAGAAGCAAGTAAGGCATGCACAGCATGAATCTCGGGAATGGTTAAAACAGGAGGTAAAGCCTCAGTTTTGCTTTAAAAGTAGAAAAGTGACGAAAACAGCAAGCAGCTTCAAACACAGGAAGTGGCTTATTGCTAGACTCAGGGAAGAGATGGGTGAATTACAGAATAGTATATTCACAGGACAGAGGTAACGTTTAAGAAGGCAGAGCATAGGGCAGTGAATATCAGTGGGGGTAGGAGGGTACAGTGATGGAGGGGGACCGGAGAAGACTGGCTACATGAGTCCCTATGGTGGTGTGGATGTGTGTAGTTTAAAAACACATATTCAACCTATAATGACCTACTTGAAAAATGAAAAACATAAAGGCTAAAGTCTTCTTCATACAAGCTCAAGAAACAGCATGTATACAATCTTCTCGGCTGGTGGCAGAACAAAGATGATTCTCAAGCAGGCAGGGGATGGGGCAGATTTTAATAAAAGAGAGCAGAGATGCTGAAATGGTGACATCTACTGTTTTTCCGAGGGCGTGTGCATGTGAGGGGAGGGTCATGTACGGACTGCAAATTGGATGCTGAGCCAATACCAGAACAGCAGCATGCTTTTGGACTTGACAACACATTGAAAGAAACTAGACAGAATTCAACAAGAATTTATTGGGCTCACATGTTTCATAAATGTCTGCTGAACTAATTTTATTAGCATCACTCCCACACATCTGAGTTGATTCAGCTCCCTATACACGTATACTCCCACCCCCAGACCCCCAACACATCTTTAAACAGAGCCCCTTCTCTCTTTTTCAAATCACTCCCCTCCCACCCCAGCAGCCACCCTGTGACCCAGCCACATCTTGCCCCAGTACTTAGGTACAAGAAATTTCAGCTGTACAACATTGACTGCAAGTTTTGATAGCAACCTACCAACAGCATGTGAATGGATACCAAAAAGCCAATGCTGTATTCATGGAATAAATTTTCAGAACAAGGGAAACAAGAGTCTCATTGAACTGCCAGCCTGGCAGAGCACATCTGGCATATTTTGTCACTGACAAGCACCATGTTTTAAAAGGGACAGTCACAGGGGGTGCTCGGTTAGCTCAGGCGGTTAGAGCATGGTGCTGATAACACCAAACTTGCCGGTTTGATCCCCGCATGGGCCACTGTGAGCTGGGCCCTCCCTAAAAGAGTCATCTATGCCATTGCAACATGAAAGCAATGTGTAACCCATGACCATGGCTGTTCCCCAATAAAATTAGGAGAAAAAAAAAGGAACATTCACTACCTGGAACCTACCCAGAGGGTGATCAGGACTACAGAAAGGCTAAAAGCTACGTCTCATGGGAACAGGGGAAGAAGACGGGTATTTAGAGAAGGCTTAAGGGAGAGCTAGCTGGCATCTTCAAAGAGCTGAAAGGTTGTCCTCTGAAAGGGGGATTTGGTTTTTTTGGCTACTAAACTCAAGTCAAACTTCAGCTCACATAAGAACTTCCTAACACTTAGAACTTTCCAAATAGAACAGACAGGCTCAGTCTCTGGTTATTTGGGCAGAAGGGCCCTGAAGGCCATCCCACACAGGAGGTACAGTATACAATGTAGTGGTGGGCATGGACCCTACTGTCTATAAGACACACCTGGATTCAAATCTCCGCTCTGCCACTTCCTAGCTATGTGATCTTGGGCAAATCACTCAGGTTCTCTGGGCCTCAGTTTCCCTTTCTATTAAAAGGGGGTTTCAAAACAGATTGGAGAGCATGGGTCCCCTTGGGCCCTTCACTTCATCCCCGCCCCAGTGGAAATGCTGTTCCCTCTGTCTGTCTGGTAATAGCCTGTAATTTCCCCTGCTCTGACAGTGCGATTCTAGTAGGGCTGACCCATCGCCGCCTGCCTCTTGGCCCTGGCTCTAGCTGCAGGGAAAGACATGTGACCCAGGCCTGGCCAATATGGGCACAGTTCAGGGATGAACATGTGACCCAGGCTGGACCAACAGAGAACCATTCTCAGTCAGGACTTTCACTGGGGCCCCTATAGAAGAAGCTTTCTTTCTGCACAGGCCACCATTCTAGAAGAATATAAACGCACTACAAGTCAAACGGGGCCAGGCAATGAAGAGAGACATACTTGATCATTTGAGCTCCAGAATTCAGCCATGCCTGAATCCAGAACAATTCCTTGGACTTTTCCATTATTTGAGCAATCAATTCTCTTTTGTATTTAAAGGCCATTTGAGGTGAGTTTCTGTCACAACTGAAAGGATCCTGACAAATACAACTATGAATGCTTATACAGCCCCCGTGAACTAGATACCACAAAAATATTTATTTGCTGCTATCAAAGTCATCCACGATTGAGGCAATATTAAGGTAAAATACATATCCTTGAATGTAGCACCAAACTACTTAATTTATTTTGCAATTTCTAGCTGGAGGGCACAGAGATGAATGCTGTCAGCTTCCCACCAAAAAATGGCACAAAGAGTATAAATAAATTCCTGAGTTATAACACTGCTGAACTTTAAAAAAAAAAGAAAGAAAAAAGTATAAATTCCGTCTTCCGCTACTTTTGCCCACAAAAAAGTTGGAATAGCTCCTTACTGATCTCCTTGCCTCTAGTACTGGTTCCTTCAATGCATTCTCCACAAAGGGAGGTAACAGAAAGATCTAGAATATTGAGACTTCACTGCCTGGCTCAGAATTCTCCAATCCTACAAGATAGAAGCTAAGTCCCTTAGATTGTCGGTTCTTCCTCTCATATCCAGCCTAATCAGCTGACACTCCCTCCTTAGCCCCCCAGAAAACCCGAATTAATGTTTCCTGCACACTCTCTGCTCTCACACTTCCGGGCCTGTGCACATGCACTTCCACCTGTAATGCGCATCCTGCAACTGCGTCTCCTTCACATGCTCCCTCCTGTGTGAAGCCTACCCCTGAGCTCCCTTTCTTATGTTCCATGAGACAGAGGTCAGAGGCCTCCAGCTAACCCCTCCCTCTGTCTTTTCTTTTTTCCTTTGGATTAAGAATCGCTAAGTGGGGGTGACCAGTTAGCTCAGTTGGTTAGAGCATGGTGCTGGTAACACCAAGGTTGCTGGTTCAATCCCCGCATGGGCCACCGTGAGCTGTCCCCTCCTTAAAAGAGTCAACTATGCCATTGTAGATGAAAGCAATGTGTAACCAATGACCATGGCTGTCCCCCCAACAAAATTTTAAAAAATAAAATAAAAAAGAGTCACTAAGGGCATTTACTGCCTTGCTCATTTCCAAGGAAGGTAAGTATAATTTTATTCAAATAAAATGCCCAGAAGAGACTAGGGTAAAGGTTGAAAATACATGATTACTCACCAGCCCCCCACCGCCTCCATGTTGGTAGAGCAAAACATAGAAGGTGAAAAATTCTATTATAAAAACTCTAAAAACTGGTTCAATTCACTTGTTGTACTGCGATTTTGTTCTAGCAACTACCACTTAAAACATTAAAGGGGGGCTGGCCAAGTGGCTCAGTTGGTTAAGAGTTGGCTTGGAAGCATGAGCTCTGAGCAGCAGTTCCGCTGGTTCGGATCCCACATGGGCCAGTGACACTGCGCCCTCTACAGCTAAGCTGGTGAACAACAGCTCGGCCTGGAGTTGGGCTGCCATGAGTGGCTGGTGACGGCATAGGCTGCAGTGGGGCTGCAGTGGGCTGCCGTGAGCTACCGTGAATGGCTGGCAGCCAGAGTGAGCAGCCATGAGCTGCCGTGAATGGCCGTCCAATGGCCAGCGACTGACTGCCTCACCCAGGAAGAGCGCAATGATCATAACACCAACATGGGCCAGTGAAGCGACGTCCTCCACAACTAGACTGAAGAACAAAAGGACACCAACTTGTCTGTTCCCCTTCCCCGATTCCCCAACGCTGTTCCCTCCCCCAATTCCCCAATAAAATCTTAAAAAAAAAAAACCAAAGGGATGGGAAAAGGCAATGCCTTGGACTTGAGGGTTTTTTTAAGAGAAATTACAATAGTATTTGTTTTAAGATGACTACATCTGTAATTGAGAATACTGATTGCTTAACACTTTCTTTTTCCATTAGCTTAAAGGATAGATTTTGTATAATTTGATAGGTTAATCCCGTGGTTCTCAACCTGTGCGTCGTGACCCCTTTGGGGGTCGAACTACCCTTTCACAGGGGTTGCCTAAGACCATCAGAAAACAAAAAGGTATTTACATTACGATTCATAACAGTAGCAAAATTACAGTTATAGAGTAGCAACGAAAATAATTTTATGGTTGGGGGTCACCACAACATGAGAAACTGTATTAAGGGGTCGCAGCATTAGGAAGGTTGAGAACCACTGGGTTAATCTCAGGTATTCAGAGAATAATGTTGAAAACTTAAGCTGTAATACATAGTGGCCTCACGTGTTACCTAAGGAGATCATGGGTGCACAGTTCTCACTTTCAAATGATGTCTTTTCCTAAATTGCTGCTTATTAGAGCTTCCCCCATGGGTTTACAAATAATGCACAAGCTGCGAGCTGTCCTGGGCCTAGGCCTTTGCACCATCTCATATGACTAGTGGTGGCTTATAGGGAAATAAACTGGGTCAGGAGCCAAGCATTGCAGGCATCTACTCCAGTCCAGCTTGGTTTCAGATCCCAGTGATTAAGTTAAAACTTTCGAAACTCACAGAAACTGTTCTGGGCCCCTTAGCTACAATCCAACATGCAAATGGCTTTACAACTCTCTTAAGAGATTTTAATTCTTTTATTTATTTATTTTTTTAGTTTCAGATGTACAAAAGAATGTACTAGACATTTACACCCCTCACAAAGTGATAACTCCCCTCCCCCATTCTACTACCCCTCTGACATTATATATAGCTGTTACAATTCCATTGACTCTATTCCCTATGCTGTACTCCATATCCTGTGACTACATACTGGGTTGTTGGAAAAGTCATGATGTATTTTTTCTGTTTTTCATTGCAAAAATGCGTCATGACTTTTCCAACAACCCAATATATATTAAATTATAGTTGACATTCAGTATTATTCAGCTGCAGCTTCAGGTGCTGAGATTTTAATTCTTTGGCTCTCGCCAATTCCTATAATAAGGCGGGAATGACTAAGATGTCAGTCCTTAGCCTGGTGTTGTGGAAACTTACAGAAAACATTCAAACGCAGTGGCGCTGTCAGTATCCTCCTGGCCGACACCTGAAGTTTGAGGTATCAAGGGATTAGTGGGTGCTGCACTAGTAACCTTTCACCCAAACAGGAGAATTGTGGGTATCACTATTTGATAGTTTTAATTATAAGACTGACTTTTATTCCTTCCGAGCATGGAGGCTCGGAATGTCATTCTGCATCTGGGCTCTCCAGGGGATCTGCTAGGAGTCCACAGATGGGCCTTGGCGGGGCAGGGACCAACAGGGAGTTCCAGGAGACTACTAGAACCTGTGTGCCAGCATTTTTCTCAGGAAAGGACCTATTCAGCCTTTAACAAATTCTCAAATGGGTCTGTAACCCATTTGATTAAGAACTACTTCTCTAAATGTATTTTGTGAACATTAATTATATTGTCCCTACCCATTGTGAGGCAGATGTGATAGAGTGAAATAAATATCACATCTGCCTCACAATATTTAAAGAAATAACCAATTAGAGTTTCAGTATTTTAACACACAAAGTAAGGAGAATGCAACTTTATTTGGTAGTCACAGCAATGTGGAGTATCTAAAGTATTTACCTCCACCCCTCTGGCCTGTTTCCTACATGACAGAGTGCTTATCATGGGGCTGTCAGCGCCCCAGAAGGATGACCTTGAAAAAGGTACCCTCAACTCTCTCTCTCATCTGGAATCCTTTAACTGTAAAAGGAGACTGAGGGATCTGACTAGATGATCCTTTGGATCCCTGTACAACTTGAAACAATTCTAAATCTCTCCCCTGTAATGTGTTATTACAATTCTCTATTTGTAAATGGAGGACTCAAGGACTTTTTTTCGTTATTATCATTATTCAAATGCTTCTACCTGGCACTAAAATATTTAAAGGCTATCCTGAAAAGGGCACAGCAAAAGCTCTCCTGCCTGTACCCAAAAGGAGTTGAAGTTAGGAGGTGACAGAAGGTAGGGCACTGGATTATACCAGAAAGGACAAAATGTTATCCATTAAGCGCTTTCTCTAATCGACCCAGGGACCAGGCAACCATCTGTCAGCCCTGAAAAGGGCTCAGGAATCCTAAGGGATCTGAGGACCACACTCTGAGAAATGCAAAGCTACTCCAAGGCTGGAATGTATTTTTCCTGTTCATGCTTAAAAAATTCTTACAACAAATAATGCGTCCATAAGCAAAACAGAGCATTATTGGGGGGTGTTTTTAAAGTTCTACCTACATAGCAGCATACTATACTTTTTCTTCTATAACTTGCTTTTTTTCACTCAACTTTAAATTTCTGAGGGTTATCCAATTTGATACATGTAAGTCTAGGTCATTCATATTCCAATTTATGCCCAGATCTCTGTCCATTTCCAAACTGATAAACATTTACATTTTTTTTCTAATTTTTCTCTTTTACAAGCAATGCTTCAACAAATGTCCTCATACATGTCTCCTTGGGCAATGGGCAAGAACACATCATTAGTACGTGTATATATATTAACACACACACATATACACCTACATCTATATTTATATCTATAGCTCTATCTAGACATGAACCTCCTGGGTCATAGGGCCTGCATAGCTTCAGTTTCATCAATATCTCCAAACTGTTTTTCAAGATGACTGTACCAATCAACAGTCTATAGCATAGATTCTATGGTACTGACAACTAGCTAATCACTAATTGAATTTTCTCTTCTTCCTAGGCATTCAGCTATGTTCCACTTCCCCTTCTTCCTGACAGTTAGATGTAACCATGTATTTGATCTTCAGCCAAAGGAACGTGAATGGAAGTGAAGTACACCACTTCCATGTCTTGACCATAAAACTCTCCCATGAACAATCTTCCATACTCTTTCCTGACCCACCAGCTGGATGTCAATATTCATGGTGACCTCAGGAGCTACAATGTTGAAGATGGCAAAGCCACTTGTAGTTCCCGTCTCTGGATGTCACCCCTACTAACCTGGACCCACAGGCTGTTATATGACTGAGAAATTAACTTCTGTGTTTAGTCAATGAAATTTTGGGCTTTGCTGGCTACAGCAGTGAGCCTATCTTAACTAATACATTTTTCCATGAGTGGTATATGAGAGCTATCCCTGCTCTACAACCTTGCCAACACTCAATGAATTGGGCTTTCAAAGTGTTGCCAACGTGTCAGTCTGAATTTATTGTTTTGATGGGCTTTACTTTTTCTGGCTACTAGTGAAGTGAACCATTATTTCACATGCTTATTAGTTTCCTCTTTTGTGAATAGCTTGTTTATATTGTAGAATACAATCATAGACATATATAAAATTACTATAAATGAAGGAAATCAATTTAATTAAAGGAAAACTGTGAAGTAGAACATTTAGACTTAAAATATTTTTTGGTTATTCTGGCACTTTTCTTTGCTATTAAGAAAAGTAATGAAAAGAGAATATTTACAAACCCAAAAGCTAAATAATGATGTTACCTGCTATGTAAACAACCGGAAACAAACTCTCAAGTAAGGCTGAAACTTGAATCCAATCAACTATGCAAGTGGCTGGTTCCCTAAAGACTTTCTTAGGATTCAGCTTCTGTAGTATTTATTGCTGCATAACAAATCACACCAAAACTTACTCTTAAAATTGAGAACTCTAGTTCCAGTTGTTCTGGGTTTTCTATGGGACTTATATCTGCAAATAACGATCATCTCTAGAACTCTCATTTCTTTTTCATGTCTGTCACATGGGTCACAATTACAATGCCTAAAAGGAGTGATAGGGGGGATCCTTGATGTTCCTGACTTTAAAGATATTGTCGTCCTCTGTCCCCCTTTCACTAGAAGAAGAATTTGAATTAGAGGCCTTGCCCATAAGAGAGTATCAGAGATAACTTCTTTTGACCTACCTATAGGGCAGGGCACACTTCTATTTACTAAACATCTGCTCCTATAGTCTTGCAATGACCTTTTGAAGCTCCCAAAGCACCTTACCTCATACTTAGCTCAGGATGTCTTATATACCTCAATTCCCCTTTCTATCTCTGAACCTCTCATGTATACAGGGTCTCTGACTCTGATGTATGTGGAGTTCCCATACACATGAGATTAATTTGATTTTCTCTTGTCAATCTGCCTCCTGATGATCTGATTATTTGGTCAGCCAAAGAGAACCAGAGGAGGGAAAGGGGAATTTCCCCCGCTTTCTCACAAGTGAGCCTGCTCAAACATTATTCAGGTGTCACTCATCTGGTCGAAACCCTCTCACGGCTTCTCTTCCCACTCAGAATAAATGTGAAATTCCTTCCCCCTCAAAAATAAATGAATAAATAAACCTCTAAATATTCCATGGCCCTAGTCTGTAAACCCATCTTGCACTGGGATTTTTTTGACTCATTCAATTGCTCTAATGGTCTAATTAGGATTTTGGGGTTTTTTTGAGTTAACATTGGTAACATTTTTCTAGGCAATCGCACATTTATATTCTCGAATTTATGTAAAAAATTATTCAGAGTATTTTCCCATTTTCTCCTAATATTGTTTATTTGTGCCTCCTCTTCCATTGCCCTACCAGAAGGTTAGCTTTTAATTAGCCTTTTCTAAAAAACGGCTTTTGATATTGTCAATCTTTATTATTTATTTTATATTACATTATTTATTACTCCTATCTTATTATTTCCTTTCTTCTATTTTCTTGGGTGCACTCTGTTGTCCTCTTTGCAATCTTGAGTTCATTAATTTTTAAATATTTCTTCTTTTCTACTATATTACATTTCAGGATATAAATTTCTCTTCAAATCCCACTTTAGCTATATCCCATAAATTTGTGTTTGGAATGCTTTTCCTGTTATTCAGTTCTAAATATTTCATAATTTCCATTATAATTTCTTTTTAGATCCATGACACATGTATATATCCATGACATGTATATCCATGATCTATTTAGATATATTTAGAAGTGAGCTTAGTAAGATTCCAAACATACTTGGGAGAGCTTTAGCAGTCATTTGTTATTGCTCTCTAATTTTCTTGCATTTTGGCAAAAAAAAATGTGGCGTGCATAAAGTTGATTTTTCAGGGTTTTTTTGTGATACTTGCTTTATACCCTAATTTGTCATCAATTTTTGAAAAATAAACTTTGCAAGGTTGAAAAATAACTATTTTCTATTGGTGAGGCGCAGAGTTCTATGTATGTATACTTCATCAAGTTGGTTTCTGATGGTGCTCAAATTTTCTATGTTCCAATTATTTCTGTGCTTGATCTATTAGTATCTGAGAGAGGGGAGTTTTAAAGCTTCCACTATAATTATGGATTTAACTTCTACAATTAGGTCAAGTTTTTCTTTATACATTTTGAAGCTATATTGTTAGTATTCTGTGGGCTTAAAATTGCTTTCTTTTCTTGGTGAATTATCCTTTTATCACTTAGTAATAACGTTCTTTATCTCGAATTATTTATATATATATACATATATATATATATATACTGTATTTTAAATATCAAAATCTACTGTACTATTTGACATTAGTATGATTACAACAATTTTTTTGTTGTTAGAATTTGCTTAGTATATCTTGTCCCACTAAATTACTTTGAACCTTTCAGTGTCCTCTGTTTTAGGTTTTGTTTCGTCTAAACCACATGTATCTTTCAAGTTTTTAATAAAATAATTCCTATTATCTGGCTAATTTAAGAATTTACATTTATTGTGATTACTAATATAGTTGGACTTATTTGCATCTTCTTGTTTTGTCCTTTATGTTTACTATGTTTTATTTTATTTTTTTTACTTCCTTCTTTCCCCAAGCACTCTTTTCCTTCCTTTTCTTGGAGTGGTCAAATTTTCTTTGTTCCTCCATTGTTTCCAAAGTTATGTATTCCATTTATATTACATTAATGGCAATGCTTAAACATAACTCCTGACTTAAAATATGTACTACCTCTAGCCTCCTTCTTAACATGATAAAGGTCTTAGAATGCCTTAACTTCAGTCTCCTCCCATTCTTCTGCCATGTTATTACTTTCCACTATTTAATTATTTTTTTAACCTTCCCCCAAATTAGTCTTTATAATTATTACTGTTTGTTGCATTACTCCATGTCTTAGTTATCCCACTCTTCTCATTTTAAATTCCATTGGCACTAAATAGCAATATTTAGTTGTTGTCCTGGTCTTTTACCTGCCTTTAATATCAAACAATCTGCAGTTACAGTGAACACTGCCTTGATCATTATTTTTCTTTCTGGTCCATATTCTCTTCGCACCACTTTGTACTTAACACTTTCATGAGTGATCCTTCCAACAGAGCTTATACTGAAGAAATGTACAAAGTTAGTATTTCTTATGTGGGCCAAAATAAATCTAGGAATTTCTTTTTTTTTAAGTCAACAAATATTTGGAGTATTCCAAATACTTGTATTCCTATATGACATATTTATATTCTCTCTGTGTATAAAATCAAACTTGAAAAAGGACACTTTTATAAATATAGCTCTTTCCTTCTTTGCCTTGAAGATTCAAATAGCATTTAGCAGAAAGTATACCTGGCAATTTAGTAATGGAAAAAATTATTCTCTTCCCCAGATACAGGAAAAGGAATGAATTGACATACTAGCTGATATGAAGAAACTATTGACTCTAACAGAAGACTGATTATGAGTTTGACATATTTAACACTGAAGGATTTCTAACAGGTGAAATCAATGTAAGTTGATCTTGATTTAAAAAGCAAGTCAGGGGGTGACCAGTTAGCTCAGTTGGTTAGAGCATGGTGCTGATAATACCAAGGTTGCTGGTGTGATCCCCACATAGGACACTGTGAGCTGCGCCCTCCCTAAAAGAGTCAACTATGCCATTGTAGCATGAAAGCAATGTGTAACCAATGACCATGGCTGTTCCCCAATAAAAACAACAAAAATAAATAAATAAAATAATTTTAAAAAGCAGAGTTTAGAACTTGTACCAGCTGACATTGAACAATGCCTCAAAAATACCTGCACATATCTACAGTAGATGGGGAGATACAGCATAAACTTTAGAAACCATTATTCTAGCTCATTCATTTTTTGTGTGTGGTAAACTGCATAACCTAAAATTGCCCTAAATGGGTTAGGGGTCTACACTGTGAAGATTAGTTGTTGGGGCGGGGTGGGGGAAGGTGGGAAGGGGTAGGATCTCCCAGCAGAACCGTACTTGAGAGTATTCTGGTTAGCCAGACAGTGCAGCCAGGGAAAAGAAGGCAAACATGAAGGCTTCTCACCAACTACCCCCTAAATAAATACAACTAAAGACTCAGACAACTTTTTAATCATTAAAATGTTAGAGAGGAAAGTCCAACGCTGCAGATTTGCTTTAATGAGAAGACAGTTCTTTTGCTCCTGGGGGACGGCAAGCCGGGATCAATAGCTAGGTCATCAGGATGGCTCAGAGCCTGCAGGAAGTATTCTATCACCAAGGACTTAAGGGTACCTTTCATTTGCCTGGAGCACCACTTGGTGCAAAAAGAACAAAACTAATGAAGTCTCTATGCTTAAGGATCTCACCACATCAATGGAACAGGTAATCATGTTCAAAGACCAAAAAGCAATTAGTAGCTGGATATGGGCCTTCTGGAAAGGGAGCATCATGGGTCAGGGTGGTGAGACAAAGACATGTGGCCTGGGTATGTGTGGCCTATATCAGAGTCATAACACCACCAAGCACTTACTATTTACTGATTGCCTACTGGGTGCCAGGCAACACATAGGGCACTAGGTTTTTCTTCACAATACCTCAATGGAGGCAGGTGTTATTATCCCATTTTACGGATGAGGGCATGGACTCAGAGGTTGAGTACATGACGTTTAAGGCAGAGCTAGGGATTTAAACCCAGGAACCAAGCTTCGTCAGTCTTACAGCCCCTTCTATCTCAGTAATGAAAGCAAAGACCTTTCAACTTGAATTTTAAAACACATTGTAGATGTAATCATAATATATTTCAAAGAGGAAGGCAAAAAATAACTTCCATTCGCCTGTCTACTCTTTCAGTTTTCAACTTGAACATCATCTCTTCCAGGACTCCTCCCCTGCTCCCCAACCTGGGCTAACCCCCCAAAATAGAACCACAATCCTTCCCATGCAATTTCAAAAGCCAATAAGCTCTGAAAATTGAAAGTGTTTTCATAAGTTTGCAGAAGGCTCATTTGGTGGCAAAAGATGACCTGAACTGATGTGAAACTATTTTCAGTCTTTACTTTTCCTTCTCAGTGTGAATCTTCATATTCTGATGTGGAAATAATAATGTGTTTGATGAAGGGGTGCTGTCAAGACTCCACTGCAGTTATTATAGAATATATATGTATATTACCTTATAGAATATATAACATATGTATATTACCTTTCTAAAATCCAAACATTTCTGACTTGCAAACCACATCTGACCCCCAGGATTTCAGACAAGGGACTCTGGACGTATATACCCTATGCATAAATCTCACTTCATTACAAGCATTTATTCTTCTGTGTAAGCCCAGCACCTGACAGAGTGCCTTGCATATAATAGGTACACAAAAAGTATTTCCAGAATGAGGATACAAGGCTGAGAATTTGGTTAAGAAGGGAAAGTGGTCAGTGCCCTGGAAGTGACCATGGCTCCCAACTTGCAGGCCAGGCCTCTAACCATCAAATGCCACTTTCTTCTCTGGCAGGAGGTCCTATAAATAGTTGCTGTTGATTAAGGGCAAGCAACATAGCTGCTGTCCTCACTAGGAATAAAAATAGTCCAATTGTCTATATGATGGGCCCACATATAACATTAGCCCAGTAATACAAAAGAGCAGGCATATTCATACCTCAGACCACATGGGCAGCTTTACAGGTCTCCTTGAACTTGGGAGCATAAGACCTGTGTTTGGGTCTGACCCTACTACATGCAGTAACCTTTTCGGCCCCCAGTTTTCTCATCTGTAAAATAGCAACCAGAGTAAGCCCTAAGGCCCTCACAGGTGGGTCTCTAACAAGGTGACCCATAGGCGGGGCAGCAGCACTCACCCCACTCTCCAGAGTGAGCTGCAAACCTCAGGAGCTTCTTCACTCCTGTCTACTGTCCTCCAAGTCCAGAGTTCAATACTTGGGTCATTAGGATGGCTCAGAGGCCCACCATCCTCACTCAGCGGGCTCTGTCCAACCTCCACCCACCTCCTCTCTCATCCATAAGATGCAGTCAATGCAAAAAACCTCGTTTTGTACCCATACCCAGGGCACCCAAGGGGTTCTTTCTGTGTTTGATCCCAAACAGTGGGCAAAAAATTCTGTGAAGAGTAGCCACACAGCCCTTCGGTCCCCTGACTCTTAGAGGACCTGGTGGGAATGGGGGTGGGGGTAATCACAGGCCAACGAGGACTGAATTTAAAGAGGAAACCTCTTCACTGCAAACTCTCAGGACACGAGAGGGGGCTGGGTAGGAGAACGAGTGCCAGGAGAGGGCAGCTCGGGATGGTCCCTCCTTACCTGGTAGCACAGGATGGTTTGCTGCACCAGCCGCGCGTAACCGTCCAAGCGGACCCCGGAATTGCTCCTGCTCCTCATCTCCGCGATGCTCCCGGGGCCCGCGCGGTGCCTGACCTGCTGAGCGGAGGTGGGACGCCCAGGCTATGGCAGCCAAGCGGGCCTGGTTCCCAAACACTCACAGCCTCGGGCAGTTCTGGGGAAGGAGCCCGTCGATCGTAGATCTGGACTTAACAAAAATGACAGAAACCAAGTATGATTGGAAAACAAGTCAAGCACAGTTTCGAACAGCTGGAAGGCGCGGGGGCGAAGACAGGGGCTGGAGATCTGGCGGCCCTGCAGGAGAAGCGGGGACCTGGGTTCCAGGGCGTGGAGCGACGACACCCGCGCCGAGCCTTTTTTGTCTTCAGGCAGTCGTGAGCAGGGCCCGGGTAGGGCAACCCACCCTACCCTCCCGCCTGGCGCAGCCCACTCGCAGCCCCGCCCCCGCCTCGGCCCCGCCCCCGCCGCGGAACGGAACCTTCTAAGCCGCGGCCTGAGGGGAAGGAAAACAGGGGTGGTCCGCAGAGCAGCAAAGAACCCGGTTTCGGGCGGGAACCAGTTTGCCTCCCTGAGACCCTTACCTCCCCGCCGGCAGCCCACCCCCAGCAAAGAACCCGGTTTCGGGCGGGAACCAGTTTGCCTCCCTGAGACCCTTACCTCCCTGCCGGCAGCCCACCCCAGCGGAGGCTGGAGAAACAGACCTTGTCGCCGCGGCCACCGCGACGCGCGGGAACTGGCCCCGGCCCCGGCCCCGCCTATGGGGCAGCCTCCGGCTCCGCCCCGGAGCGCGGCTGAACGAGCGGAGCCCGGCCTGACGAGCAAGGTAGGCGAAGGTTCCGCTAGGCGCCGGGAACGCCCCAAACACCCCTCGTCGATAGCGGCCCCGCCTCTCCTCGCCCTCTAGCCCCGCCCCCAAGTCTGGCCCCGCTACTGAGCGGAACCCTCAGAAAGGGGAGGGGTAAAGAACGGGCTCCGGCGGGGGACGAGGCAGGCGTGAGGAGGCTCCCGGGATGCGCCGCCAACCTCACCACACGCGGGAGTAATAGAGCCGCCTACCGCGGCCACCAGGGACCCCCTCCGCGGGCCGGGTTCGTAGCGCTGCCCCTGGCTGAATCTCCGCCTCCGAACCGAAGCTGAGTAGTGGGGTCCAGTCCGGAAGAGAAAGGGGGCGGCTGGGGCAGGGTCCCCAGCGCCCCTGATCCCACCCCTAGTCACCTGGAAGCCGCTCGCCTGGCCAGGCCTGCGGTTCTTCTCCTATAGGCCTACAACTTGAAACTTAGCATTAATTTCTCGTGGCCCATAATTACCTACAGTTCACAATCTTCAGCCCAGTATTCATTTTCCACCCAAATCTGGCCCCATATAATTCCACTGGACAGTTCCGCTAACGTAATCGTTTTGGCAAGCTCTTTGTTAGTCTCCAGGCGTTTACTGTGTGCCAGTAGGCCGTTCCTCCTCCTTCGCCATCTTTCTTTTAAGGGCCCCCTCAGCTCCTCCCTCCTGTTAACCCTCCCCATTTCTCCGAATTCCCATAACAATTTCTTTACTGAGAGCTTAGGTCTTGGAGTCGGTTCAAATTGAGTTTAAATTCCAGATTTGGTATTTACAGGTGGTGTGAGCTTAGGCATGATGTTTCTCACATGCACTGTTCTCATCTGTAAAATGGGGATAATAATAGCACCTACCTCCTAGGGTGGCTATGAAGATTAAGAGGATTAATATAAAGCACTTAGCACCATGCCTGGCTCATGGAAAAGTACAGTATTTCATAAATCATAGGTGTTTTCATTATTTGACAATAATGTGTTGCCTCATTGTAATTTTTTTTCACGTGCGGCATGTTTTTCTAACTGGATTGTAAGATAATCATTGAAACAGTCTTTAGTATCTCCTATCATGTTTGGTACAGTATTGGGCATGTAGTTGTAGCTCAATTAATGTTGAATGTATGCATGAATGAATGAAAGAAAATTAGTCCTGCTCATCTGGGTCCCCGTATGTATGGTCCTTAACCAAGTTCATTGAAAAAATTCCCTAACATAAATCTGTGTCACTCAACTAAAGCACCAAACCCCGCATCATCTCACAGTTTTTGTTTTCTTAATTAATCTGGATAACTTTCTTAAATTATGTGGCAATCCATGTGATGTGCCTCGATGCAGGATTTACTATGGTATAGGGGTAAATAAAACTAGACGTTATGTTATATCATTAAATCTCTTTTGGAATCTGAATATGTATTCTTTTTTAAAAAATATTTTATTGGGGAATTGGGGGAGGGGAACAGTGTTGGGGAATTGGGGAAGGAGAACAGCCAAGTTGTTGTCCTTCAATGTTAGTTGTGGAGGGTGCAGCAAACTCAGCTCCAAGTCCAGTCGCGTCGCTCAGCCCAAGGTGCTGTGTTCAATTATTGGTTTGTCGGAAAAGTCATGACGTATTTTTTCTGTTTTTCGTTGCAAAAATGGGTCATGACTTTTCTGACAACCCAATACTTGCGGGTGGGTGTAGCCACCATCCCATGTGAGAGTCGAACCAGCAGCCTCATTGTTGAGAGCGTGCACTCTGTCCTCTGAGCCACCCGGGCGACAGCTCAGCTCAAGGTTCTGAGTTCAGTCTTTAGTTGCGGGCAGGCACAGCCCACCATCTCGAACGGGCAACCTTGTTGTTAGAGGCACGTGCTCTCAACAGCTGAGCCATCCTGCCACCTGTTGGCAGCTCCGTGGCAGCTCAGCTTGGGCGCAGCTCACTGGCCCATGTGGGAATCGAACCGGCGACCCTGTTGCTCAGAGCTCGCACTCTTGAGCAAGCTCTTAACCAACTGCCCCTGACTATGTATTCTTACTCGAACTCTCATGTATTCTTCTGCATCTAAAAGCTGGGATCATTGCTTTTCATTATTGTTTTTGTTCACACTGAGTGCTTCTTCAGGAGTCCATTTAGCAGCCATGGGGAAATAACTGATGACCTTTGCTCATTACCTGGCATATCCATGCAATATAGAAACATTTTCAGTTTCTTGATCTCATTCTCTATAAATTCTGCTATATACACATATATCCTTTTTGGCATACAGCCAAGCCTATATTCTTAAGCTTTGGTCTATGCTTTAACGCATATTATCCTACAAGCTATATTTTTCAATAATCTTGAAATTTAGGGATAAAACTAAAAAAGAAGGGTACGACTAATTAACTTTTACGTTTTCAAGTGAATTTTAGTGATTCATTTTTGGCTAGAAGCTGTGCTATTTAAAAATCAGATACATATCTTAGTATCCTCATGTGCCTGAGATACAAAACCTCCATATCTCGGTCACCATATCCATGAAGCCTTTCTCTGGTTATAGCCCAATAGAAACCTATCTCCGGGTCATTTCTCAAATTTTGTCAAGAATCATATATGGAATGTGATGGGGTATGTTATTGTTTCTGAAGCTGATTCGTGATCTTCATAAAGTTGTAAACTCTGAACCGGATCCTGGGTTGCACCATGTATGACTTCTCTGACCCCAACCAGAGGTTCTACCCATTCTCCTGACACAGGGACTTCAGCCAAGGAAGTTCCCAGAGAGCCACTTGTCAGCATCCAAAGCAGAGACCAACAAATGTTTCTCTTAGCAGGTTCAGGTCTTTGACTTAAAAAAAAAAGCACTCCATTGTTAACACAGAGGAGAGGGCCCATTCTGAACCAATTTGTTAACAATAGCTGATTAGCCAAATTTAGTTATTGCTATTGGGTTGTTGAAAAAGTCATGATGTATTTTGTCTATGTTTTTCAAAGGTGATTTATTTATATAAAGAACAAAGATCAATCAGTGATATATTGCCAATTTTGTTCGATAACCTTTTGCCATCTTTCAGTGAGCTTCATAATTCCTCGTTCATAGAAGGACCTGTCTTTATTTGTGAAAAACTGAACAAGGTGCTGATTTACAGCCTCATCTGAATTGAACGTGATACCACGCAAGGAGTTTTGAAGGGAGCGAAACAAGTGGAAGTCTGACGGTGCAAGGTCAGGCGAGTATGGTGGATGTGGCAACACATCCCATCCAAACTCCAATAATTTTTGACAGGTGATCAAACTTGTGTGTGGTCTGGCATTGTCGCAATGGATCACAACTCCCTTACAATTAACAAGGTCTGGAGGTTTCTGGATGATGGATTAGTTCAAACTGTCCAATTGCCAACAGTACACATTCAAATTGATTGTTTGGTTCATTGGTAGGAGCTCAAAAAAACACGACACCTCTAAAATCCTACCACACTGACAGCATAACCTTCCTCTGATGAATGTCTACTTTCGATGTCGTTTGAGGAGAATCATCACGTCGGGACCAAGACTGTTTGCACACCACATTGTTGTAAACAATCCACTTCTCATCACCAGTTATCAGTCGCTTCAAAAAAGGATCGTTTTCCTCATGTTTAATGAGCATATTGCAGATGTTTATACACACCGTCAAATGAACTTTTTTGAGTTCATGCAGAACCCAAATATCGAGCTTGCTTACGTATCCCAGCTTCTTCAGGTGGTTGTGAATGCTTGAATGATGGATATTCAATGTTTCTGCTCGTGTCGTGTAATGTGGGTTTGACTTGATCAATGCCTTTATTTTGTGGTCATCAATCTTGGTGGGCCTCCCTGACCGAGGAGCGTCATTGAGATCAAAATCACCAGCACAGAATTTTGTGAACCATCGTTGGCACTGACATTCTTGTAGAGCATCGTCATCATATGCAACTTTTCACAAGTTTGACGTGCGTTCTTCCCTTTATGGAAATAAAATAGTAAAATATGGCAAAAATGAAGTTTGGTCTTCCATCTTCAACTTGTTGTAAAATCTCCAAAACTCAACCAAATCACTCAGTTTTTTTTAGAATGAAGCTAGAACTGTCAGCTGTCAAATGACATAGCAATAACATAGATGTGAATGACTCTAGTACTTCCAAAAATGCACTAGTGCCATCTGTCGCAAACATGTGTCATGACTTTTCCGACAACCCAATATGACAGTTTAACTTTAGTTGACTGGAGATCATCTTGTTTTTTAATCACAGTATTTTAAAGAACGTTGAATTTGTCTCTGCTTCAGCTTCTTATAACTGGTTTCAGACTGAGAGGTAAATAGAGGAAACACCAGGGAGCATGGGATTTCTTCACAGAAAAGAACATATTTATAAGTATATTTAAAGAATATATTCTCAAAGAATGTATTCAGTTTTGTCTGCCCCAACTTTTTGATGCTGTTCCTAGAGACTGAGTTGAAAAGAAAAAAGAATATACTGATAAGAATTCTTCCCATTTAAGATTATGTTCTCGGGGCTGGCTGAGTGGCACGCTGGTTAAGAGTTGACTTGGGACGCCAGCTCTGAGCAGCAGAGCCCTGGTTCGGATCCCACATGCGGGCCAGTGACACTGCCCTCTACAGCTAAGATGGTGAACAACAGCTCAACCTGGAGCTGGGCTGCCGTGAGTCCCTGGCACCAGCTGCAGCCCCTGCTGCAGTGGGCTGTGTTGAGCTACTGTGAGTAGCCGGCAGCTGGCGTGAGCTGCCAAGAGCCACCGTAAGCGGCCATCCAGAAGCTGGTGACTGATCTGCCTCGCCCAGGAAGAGTGCCAACGTGGGCCAGTGAAGCAACGTCCTCCACAACTAGACTGAAGAACAAAAGGACAGCAACTTGTCTGTTCCCCTTCCCCGATTCCCCAACATTGTTCCCCTCCCCCAATTCCCCAATTAAAAAAAACACAAAAAAAACTTTATAAAAAAAAAAGATTATGTTCTTATGACCAGTCTCTCCTCTTTCCTGTCCTTCAGACTCCAACTGTAGCTGCAAGGAGCTAAGGCAGACAAACTGAATAGTCCTTCAAATGCTCTTGTGGAGACAAAATGACAACACATAAGTCCATTTGATAAATTGCTCGTTCAGTAAATTAGCTCTTTTTCAAAATGGCCTTCAACAAACTAATCTGCTTCCTAGGCGACCTTGTTAGACAGAACCCAGTATCCCAAATAGAGCCATTTCACCATTTTTGCTGAGAGCCATCATGATGCTGCTCATCGAAGTTAATAGCTACTTTAGGGATTCATGATTGCAGTGTGTTTTGGGAAAAAACTTCTCCAACGTTCTGAGGAAATACTCCTTCAAATACTGGCCACTGCTGTTACACTCCTTGCCTCCTCGTATCGGCACCACCTCTACTTCCTTCAATAGAGTCTCAGATTATGGGACCAATTTTAAACCCAAAGGAGGATGGGGGGAAGTGGGGCAGCAGATTGGGGGAGGGGGCTGTCACCTCAAGGGGTAAAAAGTATAACTATGCACTGCGTTGTACAGCTGAAATGAATTCTAAAAAATATGCATTTCACAATAAAAAATAATAAAACAAAACAAAAAAAAGAAAGAAAGAAAAAAAAATAGACAAGAGAATCTGGCTTAAGAACCACAGCCAGGACACAAAACACAATAGGAAAAATAAGGGGGGCTGGACGCAAAGGACATCAGACTTTGTGCATCCTCTTGTGTATGCTTTGGTTACATAATCTGCTTCAGGAGATTGGGTTTCTCAGATCTCACCCCTTAAATCTAAGGCCTCGCACCACCTTCTTCATCAGTTTAATACTCAACATCTTTGAGGCAGCTGAGCATTGTAGGAGAGATTGCTTAGAGACTTCTTGGGGAGTTGAGGCCAACTTCCACATGCTAATCAGCTCCCCAGAAACCCCAAATCCTGTTCTCACTTTCTTGAAATCCTACTGTTCAATGCTGAGAAAGCAGACACTTGGAGGGCATCCGAATCTGGGGTTCATGTAGGCCAATGGCAATATGTATTAAATAAATAATCTTGAAAGAACAAGGGAAAAATGAAAGAGAGACCTCAGAAACTGAGCTCGTGAGGCAGAGCAATCCTTGCTGTAACTTTGCAGCCAGTGTGCCTGCTGTTCACCAAAGGATGTTACTGTCATGTCGTCTTAATCAGGCCCGCCGTACCACTTCCATGCCATGCCGCCAGGGAAAGAGGTTGCAAACGTTTCCTCTTTGTGAAAGTTCTCAAACATAAAGGAATTAACTGCAAATTTATTTTCTCGATTTTAACATTTTTGTCAATTTTAACATTTAAATACAAGACAATTAAATAAATCAGAGAAGAAATATTGCAAAGGCAAATCAGCACTCACAGAAGTGTATTACATTATTACTATTGTTAGCCTGGGATACAACATTCACATGAAATATATGCGAGAGTAGAAGATCTAACTAAAGGGTTTTGAAATGTTCCTAATAAGGACACACTTGAGGCACTGCTCAAGCAGCTATAGGTGGGAAGCAAGATAGACCCTCTATAACTAGGAGCAATCAGGGTTTGATACATATGGAAACAATAGCATTGCAGGATAGTTCACCATTCCCAGTAGCTGGTTCCCCCTTATCACTATACACTCTTCGAGACTAGAGATCTTTTAAAAATAATTATAGCTCTGACTGGGCCAGAGTGTACCAGTCATAACAATCGCCAAAGTACCATGCACTTGCCTTTTAAACAACAGCAAAATGATTTTTTTTTCTTTATATACAACTCTTTTAAAAAGTAATCTCTACTCTACTCCCCTTTTCTGAAAGGCTCTGGGGATTTGAGAAGTGGCAGTGTAGTATCCTCCGCATTCACAATTTTCCTGACCTATGGTCTAGATTACAGTTCCACCCCTCTGTTTGGCCAAGGTATTAAGCTAAATATCTTGGTGCAAATTTTATAATTTGATTATTAGGAATGAGGTCAGGAGATGGATATTGGTATTAGATGCTGTGTTTCCAGCTGTATTCAGTTCATACCCCATACAAGAGTGCACCCTAGAGGGTGAGTAGGGCTAAAATGTGGCCCCCACTCTGTTTGCCAAACCATGAGCCCATGGTGCTGTGTCTGTAGTGGGGGCACCTTTTTCTAACTCTCTCAAAGGCACTATAAGAGCTAAGTGTGGCACCGTCTGCTTACATTTTTCAGTCTGGCTGGCATCATTATTTCTTGATTTGCGTGAAGTTGCTGTATTTCACATCCCATATAATCTCCAAAAGGAGCTTTAGAACTCACTGGACTAGCAAGGATTTTCTGAATTATCACATTAGAGACAATAACACAACCACGATTCTACACAGAAATAAATTTACACAGTAGAAAATAAATACAAAAAAATGTAGAAATAAGATTTTTGACATGTGGGTCACTAGAGTTAGCTTATTTACAACAAATGCATGTACAACTAAACTCACCAACAGGCTGAAGTCAACAGTTGCTTTATATGATGATATCAAAGATAACATAACCTCTTTAAAATGTGGCTGGAAATGAACTATTATTTTCTTTAAACGAGTCTTATTCAGTGTGGTGTTTAAAACCAGTCTTCTTTTAAAAAAATGAAGGATAAGAAACCAAATTGCAAATGTCTGAAAACCATGGAAAAATGCCTTGGTTTCCTCTTCCAATAGTAACCACTGCCCTCAATTAGCTTATGCTCCTCCAGAGGTTGCTGAGTATAAAATTAGTTGATTTTCATACATCTCACATTGTGGAAAAGGTAAAATTGGACATTTTCACACCGTCAAGCATTATGCTTTGATTTTAGAAAACAGAATCACATTTGTTCAATGAAGTGTAAGCTTCCCCGCTTTGAAGTCCTTCTGAGAGCGATACGACTTTTACCATTGCAGGAATCTTCTTTCTCATGAAACATGTGCTGTTTTCCAGTGAAATCATGAAGGCACACGTCTCCATTCTGAACACTGAAGGAAATACCATTCTTCTCCGTAGAAGCATTCCCTATATGAAGAAAAAACAAAACTGGTGTCATGAAGTATCCACACAAAGCATTTTAAAAAGAAACAAACATAAACATCACTTTATTCTTAAGTATACACACATAAAACATGTTTTTTTAAAAAAATACTTATAATGTCATATTTTACTTACTTTTCATCCCCTCCCTAAGTTCACTCAAAGTAAACAAAACAAATTGGAGAATGTTTCCAAAACTGGTTCTCTGTAGCAGTTTTTAAAAGTGAGATGGTCAAAATATGGAACAAAGCAATAGAATTGATTTTAAAGGGCCCATTCCTAACTCTGGTTGAACATACATTGACATCAAATAGTAGCCTATGTGTAAATATAACCTCATGTGATATTCTGGTCTCCCCCAAAAGGTTGAGGTTAACAGAGATCCCCATATATCCTCTGACAAGGTTCTTGGTTCCCTATGATTCCTATAAAATAAACCTTTGTACCAGAGAAACCCAGAGCAACAGCAGTCACAGCAAGAAAAAAGTCGTCTTTTGTAGACTAAACCAGTCCGTCTGACTATGTCAGGATAGGACTGATATCGCAAGACTAAGCCACCAATTCCAACCTCAGAGTCCAGGCCAGAAGGCAGCGGGGCATTCTAGAGAATCTGTGGTTTGGACCTGGGCCTCCCCCACCCCAGGCAGACCCTGAATTGTGTGGGGGGGGGAGGGGGAAGGAGGGCGTGCACAGCAGCTGAGACCCTCTAGCTACTTGACTTCATCCTTCTGACCATTATACCATTGGAACATAATGTAGAAAGCTGAATAATGAGCCCACTTGTTAGTAATAATAACAGTGCTGAGAACTTGTAAGTCTTGTCTTATTCATTATTACCCTATGGGATGGGGACAATTATTATCCCCATTTCACAGGCAATGAAACTAAGGTTTCAGAAATTAAGTGCTTTGCTTAAGGTTACATGTCTCAGAAGTGACGGAGTCAACACATGATGTTTCTTCTAAACTGTGAGCTTGTGGCCCTGTGTCCCAAGTGAGATGGCTGCTGGTACACAAGCCTCTAAGGCAGATAATAATAGAAATATGTAACATTCACACAAACTATGTGATGGATATGATTAACACAACTTTAATTCTGACACAGCTAAAATAAGGCACGTGACTGTCTGAGGCAGCTGTCCTGATTTTGACATTTTGGTGCAGGAACGATTTTACCTAGCATAATTAACCAAGTGTTAAATTTCCAGCTTCTTGTTTGAAATTGCCTTTCCCATCCTTTGTCCACTCCAGACCCTGGTGTGCAGGCTGAGGAGTCAGGGACATCTATCTGATGTGCATTTTCTGTGGTTTAAATGCTTGGCCATTTTGGTGGCCTAAAATGCACACCCACCCTCACTGTCATGCAGCAAAAATAGCTCTGTCAAATCCGCCCTGCCAAACAGCTGTGCACACTGCGCTGCTTCCATCAAATCTGATTTCCTGAAGGATGGCATCATATTGATAGGCTAGGCAAGCGAGGCTTCATTTCTGAGCTCTTTCTATGAATATAGAAAAATCTGGCTGTTAAGATCCCCAAACGCTTCTGTCCCAGCCAGGAGGCTTTACTGATATGTTGTGAATGTGAGGATTCTTGGTTACCCACCTCACACCTCTGATTTCTCTACTTGGAACTGGTTTTCTCATACTAACTTATGCATCAGACTTGTTTGTCACTGCCTCTACTCTGTTTACCTACATTGAATCATTCCTGGTATAGCCATTTGGCACAGGGGCTAGAGCTCTCCCCTGTATCTACAGTGAAGAGCTAAGGCCACGTGGCAGCTGTTTCTCATCATATGTGGCAGTGGTTCTCAAAGATGGGGCTGGAGGAGAGATTTTACCCCCCATAGGACATTTCCCAATGTCTGAAGACATTTTTGGTTGTCACAACTGGGGGTGAGTGGGTAGGTTCTACTGGTATCTGATGGGTGGAGATCAAAGATGTTGCTAAACATCCCCAAATGCACAGGACAACCCCCAGAACAAGCAGTTATCTAGCTCCAAATGTCACTTGTGCCGAGGTTGAGAAACCTGGAGTTAGAGGCATCCTATTGTATTTTAAAAGTCTATACAGACCATCAGGACCTCCCACCTTTGGGAGGTTGGAACACTATTTGGTAGGTGTATGAACCTTCTCACAAATTTATTTGAATTTGTCATGAAAATAACTAATATCCTAAAATGATGAATAAAGGCAAGGAGAAAGTGTACCAGCAGAATTGAAGTTTTTATACAATGTAAAATATATATATTAAGAAGCCAAAGAAGATATAGATAAGCTTTTATGATTAATGAACAGCCCAGTCTTATGAAAGAAAGAAAATGTAATGGAAGTTTTATCTAGAAATGTCAGAATTAATGAGTAAAGGAGGTGCAGCAGCAATAATCTATTCATATATTGGTGACAAATATTTTCACCAATAGTGGCCACAGTATTTGATATATTTATGGGGGTTTGGGCACTGTCACAAGGCAGCCACACTGTGGAAAAGAATGAGCAAACATGACAAGAGAAGAATAGGAAGGTTTAAAAGTGTTGAAAATGTGTATGAATATAGATGTACTAAAAATTGATATAATTTTATCAACTATTTTAAGTTCTATTTGCACAGAAATAGCACAGCACTGAAGTCTTTGGGCAGTACTTAAATCAGGATTTGCAATGTTAAAAATTTTAGATGGTCATCAATTCCCATCACAAAAAATATAAGGGAACCACACTTTGATCCACCAGTCATATATGTGATTATTCTCTTTGCTTAGCAAAAATGCCATTAAAGGATAATAATACTTTAATAAAACAAATACCAGCTTGAGAAATACTATATTGAGACATACATACCACTCCCGCTCATGAGTCCTGAGCAATCGTTATTCACTAGCAGCGTGGTGGAGTGGGTGGAGTTACTGTTTGACTGTAGGGAATTTGAAGAACTGGACACTCCTTGGTTTACAGTCTGTTTCTTTAAACCGTTAGTAGCAGTTTTACTCCAGTCTACAGCAGAATAAACATTACAGAAAAACAGGGCTGAATGTTGAAGCTCAAAGGCAAGAGACAGATCACAGTGTAACTTGTTCTAGCAACTGATCTCCCACTTCCAGATCTTTCAGAGAAGTACGTAGGCACACATTTCACAAGTTGGTGTGATAAAATGTATTTTCATTTAAGGCTATATACATTTGTCCTATAAATGACTGTCTGGTTAAAAGTAACCTATATTCTCTTGGAACTAAAGGCCAAGCTAATTTGATTATGCCTATAAATATCCACTGATTTACATAGCCAACGACTGTCTTAAGAACACATATCGACTGTGTCGTGATGACTCATGGTTCTTAAATCCATGCAAATGACTGAACTACATGCACTGCCATTTTGTGAATACAGATCTTGTGCAACCAGATCTTTGCAATACTGCAAAGGTTGTATTTGTGTGTGGTATTTATGCAAAAGGAATTTAGTTTTCAAACAGTACTAATTTTTCTTATTTTCTTAAAAATGAGCTATTTGCTCAACAACCCAGCAAGATGTGAAAATACAGTAACTTCAAAATAACCAAATGCAGGCTATAATCAAACGTATGCTAAAACTTATATACAACGTTGAGTCAAGACTTAAAAAGTTATGAAGGTAAAAATTACTTTAGGTAAATAGGAAACATTAGCTCAAAAGGAAATAAATTCTAAAAATTTCACTGTTGCTGTATTCAAGAAGCCAGCCATTAATTCTATTGCTCACCAAGTTCCCAGATATGAGTAATTATTTTTTTAAATTCATTAGGCTTTTCCCCCCTAATGTTCACAATCAATATTTTCTATTGAGCAGTTTCTGTTCATTGATTTCCAGATCCCATAGCCCTTTGGCATTGATTGCTTTGACTCTAATATAACCTTTTCCTCAAGATTTAAGAGAAGGAAAAATGTAAGGTACATCTTTACCAGAATTTTCAGCCAGCCGTAACTTTCCACAACAAAGATACCGCCTCCATTGCTTTCTGACATTCTCTTTTGCTACGCAGTAAAAGATGAATATGAAAAATCCTGTAGGGGGAAAAAAAACCCATAACACAATGAATTCCAAACTGAATGTCACGAGCTTCCTTTGCACAAAAGACAAAATCGTTGGCAGCTATAGGCAAAGTGAAATTTTGCAAATTGAAAAAAAAAAAAGTTCGAAGTCCTGGGAAAGTTTGCTAATGAAAGGCGCCATAGCGGGACTCTCTTTCTGAGATAAAAAATACTTATAAAAGGAACGAGGGCCGGCTGAGTGGCTCAGTTGGTTAAGAGCTCGCTCAAGAGTTTGAGCTCTGAGCAACAGGTTCAAGTCCTGGCCCAAGGTGAGCAGCCACTGAGCT